>NW_027476097.1:165000-172500 GCF_051020955.1 Megalopta genalis
TGTTGTTGTTGTTGTTGTTGTTCTTGTTGTTCTTGTTGTTCTTGTTGTTCTTGTTGCTCTTGTTGTTCTCATTGTTTCCGTTGTTCTCGTTGTCCTCGTTGTTCTCGTTGTTCTTGTTGTTCTTGTTGTTCTTTTTGTTCTTTTTGTTCTTGTTGTTCTTGTTGTTCTTGTTGTCCTTGTTGTTGTTGTCGCTGTTGTTGTTCTTGTTGTTCATGTTGTTGTTGTTCTGGTTGATGTTGTTGTTCATGTTCTTGTTTTTCTTGTTGTGCTTGTTGTTCTTTTTGTTCTTGTTGTTATTGTTGCTCTTGTTGCTCTTGTTGTTCATGTTGTTCTTCTTGTACTTGTCGTTCTTGTTGTTCTTGTTGTTCTTGTTGTTCTTGTTGCTCTTGTTGTTCTTGTTGTTCTTGTTGTTCTTGTTGTTCTTGTTGTTCTTGTTCTTGTTGTTCTTGTTTTTCTTGTTTTTCTTGTTGTTCTTGTTGTTCTTGTTGTTCTTGTTGTTCTTGTTGTTCTTGTTGTTCTTGTTGTTCTTGTTGTTCTTGTTGTTCTTGTTGTTCTTGTTGTTCTTGTTGTTCTTGTTGTTCTTGCTGTTCATGTTGTTCTTCTTGTTCTTGTTATTCTTTTTGTCCTTGTTGTTCTTGCTGTTGTTGTTCCCGTTGTTCTTGTTGCTCTTGTTGTTCTTGTTGTTCCTGTTGTTCTTGTTCTTCTTGTTGTTGTTGTTGTTCTTGTTGTTGTTGTTCTTGCTGTTCTTGTTCTTGTTGCTCTTGTTGTTCTTGTTGTTCTCGTTGCTCTTGTTGTTCTTGTTGCTCTTGTTGTTCTTGTTGATCTTGTTGTTCTTCTTGTTCTTGTTGTTCTTGTTGTTCTTGTTGTTCTTGTTGTTCTTGTTGTTCTTGTTGTTCTTGTTGTTCTTGTTGTTCTTGTTGTTCTTGTTGTTCTTGTTGTTCTTGTTGTTCTTGTTGTTCTTGTTGTTCTTGTTGTTCTTGTTGTTCTTGTTGTTCTTGTTGTTCTTGTTGTTCTTGCTGTTCTTGTTGTTCTTGTTGTTCTTGTCGTTCTTGTTGTTCTTGTTGGTCTTGTTGTTCTTGTTGTTCTTGTTGTTCTTGTTGTTCCTGTTGTTCTTGTTGTTCCTGTTGTACTTGTTGTTCTTGTTGTTCTCGTTGTTCTCGTTGTTCTTGTTGTTCTTGTTGTTCTTGTTGTTCTTGTTGTTCTTGTTGTTCTTGTTGTTCTTGTTGTTCTTGTTGTTCTTGTTGTTCTTGTTGTTCTTGTTGTTCTTGTTGTTCTTGTTGTTCTTGTTGATCTTGTTGTTCTTGTTGGTCTTGTTGCTCTTGTTGATCTTGTTGCTCTTGTTGCTCTTGTTGCTCTTGTTGCTCTTGTTGCTCTTGTTGCTCTTGTTGCTCTTGTTGCTCTTCATGTTCTTGTTGCTCTTGTTGCTGTTGTTGCTCTTGTTGCTGTTGTGGTTGTTGTTGTTCTAGTTGTTCTTGTTGTTGTTGTTCTGGTTGTTCTTGTTGTTCTTGTTGTTCCGGTTGTTCCTGTTGTTGTTCTTGTTGTTCTTGTTGTTGTTGTTCTTATTTTTGTTGTTGTTGTTTTTCTCGCTGTTCTTGTTCTTGTTGTTCTTGTTGTTGTTGTTGTTGTTCTTGTTGTTGTTGTTGTTGTTGTTCTTGTTGTTCTTGTTGTTCTTGTTGTTCTTATTGTTCTTGTTGTTCTTGTTGTTCTTGTTGTTCTTGTTGTTCTTGTTGTTCTTGTTGCTCTTGTTGTTCTTGTTGTTCTTGTTGTTCTTGTTGTTCTTGTTGTTCTTGTTGTTCTTGTTGTTCTTGTTGTTCTTGTTGTTCTTGTTGTTCTTGTTGTTCTTGTTGTTCCGGTTGTTCTTGTTGTTCTTGTTCTTGTTGTTCTTGCTGTTCATGTTGTCTTGTTGTTCTTGTTGTTCTAGTTGTTCTTGTTGTTCCTGTTGTTCTTGTTGTTCTTGTTGTTCTTGTTGTTCTTGTCGTTCTTGGTGTTGTTGTTCTAGTTGTTGTTGTTGCTCTTGTTGTTCCGGTTGTTCATGTTCTTGTTCTTGTTGTTGTTGTTGTTCTTATTTTTGCTGTTGTTGTTGTTGTTTTTCTTGCTGTTCTAGTTCTTGTTGTTCTTGTTGTTCTTGCTGGTCATGTTGTTCTTGTTGTTCTTGTTGTTGTTGTTATTGTCCTTGTTGTTCTTGTTATTCTTGTTGTTCTTGTTGTTCTTGTTGTTCTTGTTGTAATTGTTGTTCTTGTTGTTCGTGTTGTTTTTGTTGTTCTTGTTGTTGTTGTTGTTCTTGTTGTTGTTCTAGTTGTTCTTGTTGTTGTTGTTCTGGTTGTTCTTGTTGTTCTTGTTGTTCCGGCTGTTCTTGTTGTTCTTCTTGTACTTGTTGTTCTCGTTGTTGTTATTGTTGTTGTTGTCCTTGTTGTTGATCTTGTTGTTGTTCTAGTTGTCCTTGTTGTTGCTGTTGTTGTCCTTGTTGTTCTTGTTGTGGTTGTCCTTGTTGTTCTTGTTGTGCTTGTTGTTCTTGTTGATCTTGTTGTTCTTGTTGCTCTTGTTGCTCTTGTTGCTCTCGTTGCTCTTGATGTTCTTGTAGCTCTTGTTGTTCTTGTTGCTCTTGTTGTTCTTGTTGTTCCTGTTGTTCTTGTTCTTGTTGTTGTTGTTGTTGTTGTTCTTGTTGTTGTTGTTCTTGCTGTTCTTGTTCTTGTTGCTCTTGTTGTTCTTGTTGTTCTCGTTGCTCTTGTTGTTCTTGTTGCTCTTGTTGTTCTTGTTGATCTTGTTGTTCTTCTTGTTCTTGTTGTTCTTGTTGTTCTTGTTGTTCTTGTTGTTCTTGTTGTTCTTGTTGTTCTTGTTGTTCTTGTTGTTCTTGTTGTTCTTGTTGTTCTTGTTGTTCTT
Source organism: Megalopta genalis (assembly GCF_051020955.1). Lineage (NCBI taxonomy): Eukaryota > Metazoa > Arthropoda > Insecta > Hymenoptera > Halictidae > Megalopta > Megalopta genalis. The sequence goes on from NW_027476097.1 coordinate 167,881, forward strand.
GTTGTTCTTGTTGTTCTTGTTGTTCTTGTTGTTCTTGTTGTTCTTGCTGTTCTTGTCGTTCTTGTTGTTCTTGTCGTTCTTGTTGTTCTTGTTGGTCTTGTTGTTCTTGTTTTTCCTGTTGTTCTTGTTGTTCCTGTTGTTCTCGTTGTTCTCGTTGTTCTTGTTGTTCTTGTTGTTCTTGTTGTTCTTGTTGTTCTTGTTGTTCTTGTTGTTCTTGTTGTTCTTGTTGTTCTTGTTGTTCTTGTTGTTCTTGTTGTTCTTGTTGTTCTTGTTGTTCTTGTTGCTCTTGTTGATCTTGTTGCTCTTGTTGCTCTTGTTGCTCTTGTTGCTCTTGTTGATCTTGTTGCTCTTGTTGCTCTTCATGTTCTTGTTGCTCTTGTTGCTGTTGTTGCTCTTGTTGCTGTTGTGGTTGTTGTTGTTCTAGTTGTTCTTGTTCTTGTTGTTCTGGTTGTTCTTGTTGTTCTTGTTGTTCCGGTTGTTCCTGTTGTTGTTCTTGTTGTTCTTGTTGTTGTTGTTCTTATTTTTGTTGTTGTTGTTTTTCTCGCTGTTCTTGTTCTTGTTGTTCTTGTTGTTGTTGTTGTTCTTGTTGTTGTTGTTCTTGTTGTTCTTGTTGTTCTTGTTGTTCTTGTTGTTCTTGTTGTTCTTGTTGTTCTTGTTGTTCTTGTTGTTCTTGTTGTTCTTGTTGTTCTTGTTGTTCTTGTTGTTCTTGTTGTTCTTGTTGTTCTTGTTGTTCTTGTTGTTCTTGTTGTTCTTGTCGTTCTTGATGTTCCGGTTGTTCTTGTTGTTCTTGTTCTTGTTGTTCTTGTTGTTCTTGTTGTACTTGCTGTTCATGTTGTCTTGTTGTTCTTGTTGTTCTAGTTGTTCTTGTTGTTCCTGTTGTTCTTGTTGTTCTTGTTGTTCTTGTTGTTCTTGTTCTTCTTGTTGTTGTTGTTGTTGTTCTTGTTGTTGTTGTTGTTGTTGTTCTTGTTGCTCTTGTTGTTCTTGTTGTTCTTGTTCTTGTTGCTCTTGTTCTTCTTGTTGTTGTTGTTGTTGTTCTTGTTGCTCTTGTTGTTCTTGTTGTTCTTGTTCTTGTTGCTCTTGTTGTTCTTGTTGTTCTTGTTGTTCTTGTTGCTCTTGTTGTTCTTGTTGTTCTTGTTGTTCTTGTTGTTCTTGCTGTTGTTGTTCCTGTTGTTCCTGTACTTGTTGTTGTTGTTGTTCTTGTCGTTCTTGTTGTTCTTGTTGTTCTTATTGTTCTTGTTGTTCTTGTTGTTCTTGTTGCTTTAGTCGTTGTTGTTCCCGTTGATCTTGTTCTTGTTGCTCTTGTTGTTGTTGATCCCGTTGTTCTTGTTGTTCTTGTTGTTCTTGTTGTTCTTGTTGTTCTTGTTGTTCTTGTTGTACTAGTTGCTCGTGTTGTTCCTGTTGATCTAGTTGTTCTTGTTGTTCCTGTTGTTCCTGTTGTTCCTGTTGTTCCTGTTGTTCTTGTTGCTCTTGTTGTTCTTGTTGTTCTTGTTGTTCTTGTTGCTCTTGTTGCTCTTGTTGTTCTTGTTGTTCTTGTTGTTCTTGTTGTTCTTGTTGTTCTTGTTGTTCTTGTTGCTCTTGTTGTTCATGTTGCTGTTGTTCTTGTTGATCCTGTTGTACTTGTTCTTGTTGTTCTTGTTGATCTAGTTGTTGTTCTTGTTGTTCTTGTTGTTGTTGTTCTTGTTGTTCTTTTTGTTCTTGTTCTTGTTGTTCTTGTTGTTCTTGTTGTTCTTGTTGTTCTTCTTGCTTTCGTCGTTGTTGTTCCCGTTGTTCGTGTTCTTGTTGCTCTTGTTGTTGTTGTTCCCGTTGTTCTTGTTGTTGTTGTTGTTGTTGTTCTTGTTGTTCTTGCTGTTCATGTTGTTCTTGTTGTTCTTGTTGTTCTTGTTGTTCTTGTTGTTCTTGTTGTTCTTGTTGTTCTTGTTGTTCTTGTTGTTCTTGTTGTTCTTGTTGTTCTTGTTGTTCTTGTTGTTCTTGCTGTTCTTGTTGTTCTTGCTGTTCTTGTCGTTCTTGTTGTTCTTGTTGGTCTTGTTGTTCTTGTTGTTCTTGTTGTTCTTGTTGTTCCTGTTGTTCTTGTTGTTCCTGTTGTACTTGTTGTTCTCGTTGTTCTCGTTGTTCTTGTTGTTCTTGTTGTTCTTGTTGTTCTTGTTGTTCTTGTTGTTCTTGTTGTTCTTGTTGTTCTTGTTGTTCTTGTTGTTCTTGTTGTTCTTGTTGTTCTTGTTGTTCTCGTTGTTCTTGTTGTTCTTGTTGTTCTTGTTGCTCTTGTTGATCTTGTTGCTCTTGTTGCTCTTGTTGCTCTTGTTGCTCTTGTTGCTCTTGTTGCTCTTGTTGCTCTTGTTGCTCTTCATGTTCTTGTTGCTCTTGTTGCTGTTGTTGCTCTTGTTGCTGTTGTGGTTGTTGTTGTTCTAGTTGTTCTTGTTGTTGTTGTTCTGGTTGTTCTTGTTGTTCTTGTTGTTCCGGTTGTTCCTGTTGTTGTTCTTGTTGTTCTTGTTGTTGTTGTTCTTATTTTTGTTGTTGTTGTTTTTCTCGCTGTTCTTGTTCTTGTTGTTCTTGTTGTTGTTGTTGTTCTTGTTGTTGTTGTTGTTGTTGTTCTTGTTGTTGTTGTTGTTCTTGTTGTTGTTGTTGTTGTTGTTCTTGTTGTTCTTGTTGTTCTTGTTGTTCTTGTTGCTCTTGTTGTTCTCATTGTTTCCGTTGTTCTCGTTGTCCTCGTTGTTCTCGTTGTTCTTGTTGTTCTTGTTGTTCTTTTTGTTCTTTTTGTTCTTGTTGTTCTTGTTGTTCTTGTTGTCCTTGTTGTTGTTGTCGCTGTTGTTGTTCTTGTTGTTCATGTTGTTGTTGTTCTGGTTGATGTTGTTGTTCATGTTCTTGTTTTTCTTGTTGTGCTTGTTGTTCTTTTTGTTCTTGTTGTTATTGTTGCTCTTGTTGCTCTTGTTGTTCATGTTGTTCTTCTTGTACTTGTCGTTCTTGTTGTTCTTGTTGTTCTTGTTGTTCTTGTTGCTCTTGTTGTTCTTGTTGTTCTTGTTGTTCTTGTTGTTCTTGTTGTTCTTGTTCTTGTTGTTCTTGTTTTTCTTGTTTTTCTTGTTGTTCTTGTTGTTCTTGTTGTTCTTGTTGTTCTTGTTGTTCTTGTTGTTCTTGTTGTTCTTGTTGTTCTTGTTGTTCTTGTTGTTCTTGTTGTTCTTGTTGTTCTTGTTGTTCTTGCTGTTCATGTTGTTCTTCTTGTTCTTGTTATTCTTTTTGTCCTTGTTGTTCTTGCTGTTGTTGTTCCCGTTGTTCTTGTTGCTCTTGTTGTTCTTGTTGTTCCTGTTGTTCTTGTTCTTCTTGTTGTTGTTGTTGTTCTTGTTGTTGTTGTTCTTGCTGTTCTTGTTCTTGTTGCTCTTGTTGTTCTTGTTGTTCTCGTTGCTCTTGTTGTTCTTGTTGCTCTTGTTGTTCTTGTTGATCTTGTTGTTCTTCTTGTTCTTGTTGTTCTTGTTGTTCTTGTTGTTCTTGTTGTTCTTGTTGTTCTTGTTGTTCTTGTTGTTCTTGTTGTTCTTGTTGTTCTTGTTGTTCTTGTTGTTCTTGTTGTTCTTGTTGTTCTTGTTGTTCTTGTTGTTCTTGTTGTTCTTGTTGTTCTTGTTGTTCTTGTTGTTCTTGCTGTTCTTGTTGTTCTTGTTGTTCTTGTCGTTCTTGTTGTTCTTGTTGGTCTTGTTGTTCTTGTTGTTCTTGTTGTTCTTGTTGTTCCTGTTGTTCTTGTTGTTCCTGTTGTACTTGTTGTTCTTGTTGTTCTCGTTGTTCTCGTTGTTCTTGTTGTTCTTGTTGTTCTTGTTGTTCTTGTTGTTCTTGTTGTTCTTGTTGTTCTTGTTGTTCTTGTTGTTCTTGTTGTTCTTGTTGTTCTTGTTGTTCTTGTTGTTCTTGTTGTTCTTGTTGATCTTGTTGTTCTTGTTGGTCTTGTTGCTCTTGTTGATCTTGTTGCTCTTGTTGCTCTTGTTGCTCTTGTTGCTCTTGTTGCTCTTGTTGCTCTTGTTGCTCTTGTTGCTCTTCATGTTCTTGTTGCTCTTGTTGCTGTTGTTGCTCTTGTTGCTGTTGTGGTTGTTGTTGTTCTAGTTGTTCTTGTTGTTGTTGTTCTGGTTGTTCTTGTTGTTCTTGTTGTTCCGGTTGTTCCTGTTGTTGTTCTTGTTGTTCTTGTTGTTGTTGTTCTTATTTTTGTTGTTGTTGTTTTTCTCGCTGTTCTTGTTCTTGTTGTTCTTGTTGTTGTTGTTGTTGTTCTTGTTGTTGTTGTTGTTGTTGTTCTTGTTGTTCTTGTTGTTCTTGTTGTTCTTATTGTTCTTGTTGTTCTTGTTGTTCTTGTTGTTCTTGTTGTTCTTGTTGTTCTTGTTGCTCTTGTTGTTCTTGTTGTTCTTGTTGTTCTTGTTGTTCTTGTTGTTCTTGTTGTTCTTGTTGTTCTTGTTGTTCTTGTTGTTCTTGTTGTTCTTGTTGTTCTTGTTGTTCCGGTTGTTCTTGTTGTTCTTGTTCTTGTTGTTCTTGCTGTTCATGTTGTCTTGTTGTTCTTGTTGTTCTAGTTGTTCTTGTTGTTCCTGTTGTTCTTGTTGTTCTTGTTGTTCTTGTTGTTCTTGTCGTTCTTGGTGTTGTTGTTCTAGTTGTTGTTGTTGCTCT
>NW_027476097.1:182500-197500 GCF_051020955.1 Megalopta genalis
TTCTTTTTGTCCTTGTTGTTCTTGCTGTTGTTGTTCCCGTTGTTCTTGTTGCTCTTGTTGTTCTTGTTGTTCCTGTTGTTCTTGTTCTTCTTGTTGTTGTTGTTGTTCTTGTTGTTGTTGTTCTTGCTGTTCTTGTTCTTGTTGCTCTTGTTGTTCTTGTTGTTCTCGTTGCTCTTGTTGTTCTTGTTGCTCTTGTTGTTCTTGTTGATCTTGTTGTTCTTCTTGTTCTTGTTGTTCTTGTTGTTCTTGTTGTTCTTGTTGTTCTTGTTGTTCTTGTTGTTCTTGTTGTTCTTGTTGTTCTTGTTGTTCTTGTTGTTCTTGTTGTTCTTGTTGTTCTTGTTGTTCTTGTTGTTCTTGTTGTTCTTGCTGTTCTTGTTGTTCTTGTTGTTCTTGTCGTTCTTGTTGTTCTTGTTGGTCTTGTTGTTCTTGTTGTTCTTGTTGTTCTTGTTGTTCCTGTTGTTCTTGTTGTTCCTGTTGTACTTGTTGTTCTTGTTGTTCTCGTTGTTCTCGTTGTTCTTGTTGTTCTTGTTGTTCTTGTTGTTCTTGTTGTTCTTGTTGTTCTTGTTGTTCTTGTTGTTCTTGTTGTTCTTGTTGTTCTTGTTGTTCTTGTTGTTCTTGTTGTTCTTGTTGTTCTTGTTGTTCTTGTTGTTCTTGTTGTTCTTGTTGTTCTTGTTGTTCTTGTTGGTCTTGTTGCTCTTGTTGATCTTGTTGCTCTTGTTGCTCTTGTTGCTCTTGTTGCTCTTGTTGCTCTTGTTGCTCTTGTTGCTCTTGTTGCTCTTCATGTTCTTGTTGCTCTTGTTGCTGTTGTTGCTCTTGTTGCTGTTGTGGTTGTTGTTGTTCTAGTTGTTCTTGTTGTTGTTGTTCTGGTTGTTCTTGTTGTTCTTGTTGTTCCGGTTGTTCCTGTTGTTGTTCTTGTTGTTCTTGTTGTTGTTGTTCTTATTTTTGTTGTTGTTGTTTTTCTCGCTGTTCTTGTTCTTGTTGTTCTTGTTGTTGTTGTTGTTGTTCTTGTTGTTGTTGTTGTTGTTGTTGTTCTTGTTGTTCTTGTTGTTCTTGTTGTTCTTATTGTTCTTGTTGTTCTTGTTGTTCTTGTTGTTCTTGTTGTTCTTGTTGTTCTTGTTGTTCTTGTTGTTCTTGTTGTTCTTGTTGTTCTTGTTGTTCTTGTTGTTCTTGTTGTTCTTGTTGTTCTTGTTGTTCTTGTTGTTCTTGTTGTTCTTGTTGTTCTTGTTGTTCTTGTTGTTCCGGTTGTTCTTGTTGTTCTTGTTCTTGTTGTTCTTGCTGTTCATGTTGTCTTGTTGTTCTCGTTGTTCTAGTTGTTCTTGTTGTTCCTGTTGTTCTTGTTGTTCTTGTTGTTCTTGTTGTTCTTGTCGTTCTTGGTGTTGTTGTTCTAGTTGTTGTTGTTGCTCTTGTTGTTCCGGTTGTTCATGTTCTTGTTCTTGTTGTTGTTGTTGTTCTTATTTTTGCTGTTGTTGTTGTTGTTTTTCTTGCTGTTCTAGTTCTTGTTGTTCTTGTTGTTCTTGCTGGTCATGTTGTTCTTGTTGTTCTTGTTGTTGTTGTTATTGTCCTTGTTGTTCTTGTTATTCTTGTTGTTCTTGTTGTTCTTGTTGGTCTTGTTGTAATTGTTGTTCTTGTTGTTCGTGTTGTTTTTGTTGTTCTTGTTGTTCTTGTTGTTCTTGTTGTTCTAGTTGCTCTTGTTGTTCCTGTTGTTCTAGTAGTTCTTGTTGTTCCTGTTGTTCCTGTTGTTCCTGTTGTTCTTGTTGTTCTTGTTGTTCTTGTTGTTCTTGTTGATCCTGTTGTCCTTGTTCTTGTTGTTCTTGTTGATCTAGTTGTTGTTCTTGTTGTTCTTGTTGTTGTTGTTCTTGTTGTTCTTGTTGTTCTTGTTGCTTTCGTCGTTGTTGTTCCCGTTGTTCGTGTTCTTGTTGCTCTTGTTGTTGTTGTTCCCGTTGTTCTTGTTGTTGTTGTTGTTGTTGTTCTTGTTGTTCTTGCTGTTCTTGTTGTTCTTGTTGTTCTTGTTGTTCTTGTTGTTCTTGTTGTTCTTGTTGTTCTTGTTGTTCTTGTTGTTCTTGTTGTTCTTGTTGTTCTTGTTGATCTTGTTGTTCTTGTTGTTCTTGCTGTTCTTGTTGTTCTTGTTGTTCTTGTTGTTCTTGTTGTTCTTGTTGTTCTTGTTGTTCTTGTTGATCTTGTTGATCTTGTTGTTCTTGTTGTTCTTATTGTTCTTGTTGTTCTTGTTGTTCTTGTTGCTTTCGTCGTTGTTGTTCCCGTTGTTCGTGTTCTTGTTGCTCTTGTTGTTGTTGTTCCCGTTGTTCTTGTTGTTGGTGTTGTTGTTGTTGTTCTTGTTGTTCTTGCTGTTCTTGTTGTTCTTGTTGTTCTTGTTGTTCTTGTTGTTCTCGTTGTTCTTGTTGTTCTTGTTGTTCTCGTTGTTCTTGTTGTTCTTGTTGTTCTTGTTGTTCTTGTTGTTCTTGTTGTTCTTGTTGTTCTTGTTGTTCTTGTTGTTCTTGTTGTTCTTGTTGTTCTTGTTGTTCTTGTTGTTCTTGTTGTTCTTGTTGTTCTTGTTGTTCTTGTTGTTCTTGTTGTTCTTGTTGTTCTTGTTGTTCTTGTTGTTCTTGTTGTTCTTGTTGTTCTTGTTGTTCTTGTTGTTCTTGTTGTTCTTGTTGTTCTTGTTGTTCTTGTTGTTCTTGTTGTTCTTGTTGTTCTTGTTGAACTTGTTGCACTTGTTGTTCTCGTTGTTCTCGTTGTTCTCGTTGTTCTCGTTGTTCTCGTTGTTCTCGTTGTTCTCGTTGTTCTCGTTGTTCTCGTTGTACTCGTTGTTCTTGTTGTTCTTGTTGTTCTTGTTGCTCTTGTTGCTCGTGTTGCTCTTGTTGCTCTTGTTGCTCTTGTTGCTCTTGTTGTTCTTGTTGTTCTTGTTGCTCTTGTTGCTCTTGTTGCTCTTTTTGTTCTTGATGATCTTGTTGCTTTTGTTGTTCTCGTTGTTCCCGTTGTTCTCGTTGTTCTGGTTGTTCTTGTTGATCTTGTTGCTCTTGTTGTTCTTGTTGTTCTTGTTGTTAATGTTGTTCCTGTTGTTCCTGTTGTTCCTGTTGTTCCTGTTGTTCCTGTTGTTCCTGTTGTTCTTGTTGTTCTTGTTGTTCTTCTTGTTCTTGTTGTTCTTGTTGTTCTTGTTGTTCTAGTTGCTCTTGTTGTTCCTGTTGTTCTAGTTGTTCTTGTTGTTGCTGTTGTTCCTGTTGTTCCTGTTGTTCTTGTTGTTCTTGTTGTTCTTGTTGTTCTTGTTGTTCTTGTTGATCCTGTTGTCCTTGTTCTTGTTGTTCTTGTTGATCTAGTTGTTGTTCTTGTTGTTCTTGTTGTTGTTGTTCTTGTTGTTCTTGTTGTTCTTGTTGCTTTCGTCGTTGTTGTTCCCGTTGTTCGTGTTCTTGTTGCTCTTGTTGTTGTTGTTCCCGTTGTTCTTGTTGTTGTTGTTGTTGTTGTTCTTGTTGTTCTTGCTGTTCTTGTTGTTCTTGTTGTTCTTGTTGTTCTTGTTGTTCTTGTTGTTCTTGTTGTTCTTGTTGTTCTTGCTGTTCTTGTTGTTCTTGTTGTTCTTGTTGTTCTTGTTGTTCTTGTTGTTCTTGTTGATCTTGTTGATCTTGTTGTTCTTGTTGTTCTTGTTGTTCTTGTTGTTCTTGTTGTTCTTGTTGTTCTTGTTGTTCTTGTTGTTCTTGTTGTTCTTGTTGTTCTTGTTGTTCTTGTTGTTCCTGTTGTTCCTGTTGTTCCTGTTGTTCCTGTTGTTCCTGTTGTTCCTGTTGTTCCTGTTGTTCCTGTTGTTCTTGTTGTTCTTGTTGTTCTTCTTGTTCTTGTTGTTCTTGTTGTTCTTGTTGTTCTAGTTGCTCTTGTTGTTCCTGTTGCTCTAGTTGTTCTTGTTGTTCCTGTTGTTCCTGTTGTTCCTGTTGTTCTCGCTGTTCTCGTTGTTCTCGTTGTTCTCGTTGCACTGGTTGTTCTTGTTGTTCCTGTTGTTCCTGTTGTTCCTGTTGTACCTGTTGTTCTTGTTGTTCTTGTTGTTGTTGTTGTTCTTGTTGTTCTTGTTGTTCCTGTTGTTCCTGTTGTACCTGTAGTTCCTGTTGTACCTGTAGTTCCTGTTGTACCTGTTGTTCTTGTTGTTCTTGTTGTTCTTCTTGTTCTTGTTGTTCTTGTTGTTCTTGTTGTTCTTGTTGTTCTTGTTGTTCTTGTTGTTCTTGTTGTTCTTGTTGCTCGTGTTGCTCTTATTGCTCTTGTTGCTCTTGTTGTTCTTGTTGTTCTTGTTGCTCTTGTTGCTCTTGTTGCTCTTGTTGTTCTTGTTGATCTTGTTGCTTTTGTTGTTCTCGTTGTTTCCGTTGGTCTCGTTGTTCCCGTTGTTCTCGTTGTTCTGGTTGTGCTTGTTGCTCTTGTTGCTCTTGTTGTTCCTGTTGTTCCTGTTGTTCCTGTTGTTCCTGTTGTTCCTGTTGTACCTGTGGTTCCAGTTGTTCTTGTTGTTCCTGTTGTTCCAGTTGTTCCTGTTGTTCTTGTTGTTCTTCTTGTTCTTCTTGTTATTCTTGTTCTTCTTGTTCTTCTTGTTCTTCTTGTTCTTCTTGTTCTTCTTGTTCTTCTTGTTCTTCTTGTTCTTCTTGTTCTTCTTGTTCTTCTTGTTCTTCTTGTTCTTCTTGTTCTTCTTGTTCTTCTTGTTCTTCTTGTTCTTCTTGTTCTTCTTGTTCTTCTTGTTCTTCTTGTTCTTCTTGTTCTTCTTGTTCTTCTTGTTCTTCTTGTTCTTCTTGTTCTTCTTGTTCTTCTTGTTCTTCTTGTTCTTCTTGTTCTTCTTGTTCTTCTTGTTCTTCTTGTTCTTGTTGTTCTTGTTGCTCTTGTTGCTCTCGTTGCTCTTGTTGTTCTTGTTGAACTTGTTGAACTTGTTGCTTTTGTTGCTCTCGTTGTTTCCGTTAGTCTCGTTGTTCCCGTTGTTCTCGCTGTTCTCGTTATTCTCGTTGTTCTCGTTGATTTCGTTGCTCTGGTTGTTCTTGTTGTTCCTGTTGTTCCTGTTGTTCTTGTTGTTCTTGTTGTTCCTGTTGTTCCTGTTGTTCTTGTTGTTCTTGTTGTTCTTGTTGCTCTTGTTGCTCTTGTTGTTCTTGTTGTTCTTGTTGCTCTTGTTGCTCTTGTTGCTCTTTTTGTTCTTGTTGATCTTGTTGCTTTTGTTGTTCTCGTTGTTTCCGTTGGTCTCGTTGTTCCCGTTGTTCTTGTTGTTCTTGTTGTCCTTGTTGTTCTTGTTGTTCTTGTTGCTCTTGTTGTTGTTGTTGTTCTTGATGTTCTTCTTGTTCTTCTTGTTCTTGTTGTTCTTGTTGCTCTTGTTGTTCCTGTTGTTCTTGTTGTTCTTGTTGTTCTTGTTGTTCTTGTTGTTCTTGTTGTTCTTGTTGTTCTTGTTGTTCCTGTTGTTCCTGTTGTTCCTGTTGTACCTGTTGTTCTTGTTGTTCTTGTTGTTGTTGTTGTTCTTGTTGTTCTTGTTGTTCCTGTTGTTCCTGTTGTTCCTGTAGTTCCTGTTGTACCTGTAGTTCCTGTTGTACCTGTTGTTCTTGTTGTTCTTGTTGTTCTTCTTGTTCTTGTTGTTCTTGTTGTTCTTGTTGTTCTTGTTGTTCTTGTTGTTCTTGTTGTTCTTGTTGTTCTTGTTGCTCGTGTTGCTCTTATTGCTCTTGTTGCTCTTGTTGTTCTTGTTGTTCTTGTTGCTCTTGTTGCTCTTGTTGCTCTTGTTGTTCTTGTTGATCTTGTTGCTTTTGTTGTTCTCGTTGTTTCCGTTGGTCTCGTTGTTCCCGTTGTTCTCGTTGTTCTGGTTGTGCTTGTTGCTCTTGTTGCTCTTGTTGTTCCTGTTGTTCCTGTTGTTCCTGTTGTTCCTGTTGTTCCTGTGGTTCCAGTTGTTCTTGTTGTTCCTGTTGTTCCAGTTGTTCCTGTTGTTCTTGTTGTTCTTCTTGTTCTTCTTGTTCTTCTTGTTCTTCTTGTCCTTCTTGTTCTTCTTGTTCTTCTTGTTCTTCTTGTTCTTCTTGTTCTTCTTGTTCTTCTTGTTCTTCTTGTTCTTCTTGTTCTTCTTGTTCTTCTTGTTCTTCTTGTTCTTCTTGTTCTTCTTGTTCTTCTTGTTCTTCTTGTTCTTCTTGTTCTTCTTGTTCTTCTTGTTCTTCTTGTTCTTCTTGTTCTTCTTGTTCTTCTTGTTCTTCTTGTTCTTCTTGTTCTTCTTGTTCTTCTTGTTCTTGTTGTTCTTGTTGCTCTTGTTGCTCTCGTTGCTCTTGTTGTTCTTGTTGAACTTGTTGAACTTGTTGCTTTTGTTGCTCTCGTTGTTTCCGTTAGTCTCGTTGTTCCCGTTGTTCTCGCTGTTCTCGTTATTCTCGTTGTTCTCGTTGATTTCGTTGCTCTGGTTGTTCTTGTTGTTCCTGTTGTTCCTGTTGTTCTTGTTGTTCCTGTTGTTCCTGTTGTTCTTGTTGTTCTTGTTGTTCTTGTTGCTCTTGTTGCTCTTGTTGTTCTTGTTGTTCTTGTTGCTCTTGTTGCTCTTGTTGCTCTTTTTGTTCTTGTTGATCTTGTTGCTTTTGTTGTTCTCGTTGTTTCCGTTGGTCTCGTTGTTCCCGTTGTTCTTGTTGTTCTTGTTGTCCTTGTTGTTCTTGTTGTTCTTGTTGCTCTTGTTGTTGTTGTTGTTCTTGATGTTCTTCTTGTTCTTCTTGTTCTTGTTGTTCTTGTTGCTCTTGTTGTTCCTGTTGTTCTTGTTGTTCTTGTTGTTCTTGTTGTTCTTGTTGTTCTTGTTCTTCTTGTTCTTCTTGTTGTTCTTGTTGTTCTTGTTGTTCTTGTTGTTCTTGTTGTTCTTGTTGTTCTTGTTGTTCTTGTTGTTCTTGTTGTTCTTGTTGTTCATGTTGCTGTTGTTCTTGTTGATCTTGTTGTACTTGTTCTTGTTGTTCTTGTTGATCTTGTTGTTGTTGTTGTTGTTGTTCTTGTTGTTGTTGTCCTTGTTGTTGTTGTTCTTGTTGTTCTTGTTGTTGTTGTTCTTGTTGTTGTCGTCCTTGTTGTTGTTGTAGTTCTTAACGTTCTTGTTGATCTTGTTGTTGTTGTTCTTGTTGTTCTTGTTGTTCTTGTTGTCGTTGTTCTTGTTGTTCTTGTTGTTCTTGTTGTTCTTGTTGTTCTTGTTGTTCTTGTTGTTCTTGTTGTTCTTGTTGTTCTTGTTGTTCTTGTTGTTCTTGTTGTTCTTGTTGTTCTTGTTGTTCTTGTTGTTCTTGTTGTTCTTGTTGTTCATATTGCTGTTGTTCTTGTTGATCTTGTTCTTGTTGTTCTTGTTGATCTTGTTGTTGTTGTTCTTGTTGTTCTTGTTGTTGTTGTTCTTGTTGTTCTTGTTGTTCTTGTTTTCTTGTTGTTCTTGTTGTTGTTGTTGTCCTTGTTGTTGTCCTTGTTGTTCTTGTTGTTCTTGTTGTCCTTGTTGTTCTTGTTGTTCTTGTTGTTCTTGTTGTTCTTGTTGGTCTTGTTGTTCTTGTTGTTCTTGTTGTTCTTGTTGTTCTTGTTGTTCTTGTTGTTCTTGTTGTTCTTGTTGTTCTTGTTGTTCTTGTTGTTGTTGTTGTTCTTGTTGTTCTTGTTGTTCGTGTTGTTCTTGTTGTTCTTGTTGTTCTTGTTGTTCTTGTTGTTCTTGTTGTTCTTGTTGTTCTTGTTGTTCTTGTTGTTCTTGTTGTTCTTGTTGTTCTTGTTGTTCTTGTTGTTCTTGTTGTTCTTGTTGTTCTTGTTGTTCTTGTTGTTCTTGTTGTTCTTGTTGTTCTTGTTGTTCTTGTTGTTCTTGTTGTTCTTGTTGTTCTTGTTGTTCTTGTTGTTCTTGTTGTTCTTGTTGTTCTTGTTGTTCTTGTTGTTCTTGTTGCTCTTGTTGTTCTTGTTGCTCTTGTTGTTCTTGTTGTTCTTGTTGTTCTTGTTGTTCTTGTTGTTCTTGTTGTTCTTGTTGTTCTTGTTGTTCTTGTTGTTCTTGTTCTTCTTGTTGCTCTTGTTGCTCTTGTTGTTCTTGTTGTTCTTGTTGTTCTTGTTGTTCTCGTTGTTCATGTTGCTGTTGTTCTTGTTGATCCTGTTGTACTTGTTCTTGTTGTTCTTGTTGATCTAGTTGTTGTTCTTGTTGCTCTTGTTGTTGTTCTTGTTGTTCTTGTTGTTCTTGTTGTTCTTGTTCTTGTTGTTCTTGTCGTTCTTGTTGTTCTTATTGTTCTTGTTGTTCTTGTTGTTCTTGTTGCTTTCGTCGTTGTTGTTCCCGTTGTTCGTGTTCTTGTTGCTCTTGTTGTTGTTGTTCCCGTTGTTCTTGTTGTTGTTGTTGTTGTTGTTCTTGTTGTTATTGCTGTTCTTGTTGTTCTTGTTGTTCTTGTTGTTCTTGTTGTTCTTGTTGTTCTTGTTGTTCTTGTTGTTCTTGTTGTTCTTGTTGTTCTTGTTGTTCTTGTTGTTCTTGTTGTTCTTGTTGTTCTTGTTGTTCTTGTTGTTCTTGTTGTTCTCGTTGTTCCCGTTGTTCTCGCTGTTCTCGTTGTTCTCGTTGCTCTGGTTGTTCTTGTTGTTCTTGTTGTTCTTGTTGTTGTTGTTCTTGTTGTTCTTGTTGTTCTTGTTCTTGTTGTTCTTGTTGTTCTTGTTGTTCTTGTTGTTCTTGTTGTTCTTGTTGTTCTTATTGTTCTTGTTGTTCTTGTTGTTCTTGTTGCTTTCGTCGTTGTTGTTCCCGTTGTTCGTGTTCTTGTTGCTCTTGTTGTTGTTGTTCCCGTCGTTCTTGTTGTTGTTGTTGTTGTTGTTCTTGTTGTTCTTGCTGTTCTTGTTGTTCTTGTTGTTCTTGTTCTTCTTGTTGTTCTTGTTGTTCTTGTTGTTCTTGTTGTTCTCGTTGTTCTTGTTGTTCTTGTTGTTCTTGTTGTTCTTGTTGTTCTTGTTGTTCTTGTTGTTCTTGTTGTTCTTGTTGTTCTTGTTGTTCTTGTTGTTCTTGTTGTTCTTGTTGTTCTTGTTGTTCTTGTTGCTCTTGTTGCTCTTGTTGTTCTTGTTGTTCTTGTTGTTCTTGTTGTTCTTGTTGTTCTTGTTGAACTTGTTGAACTTGTTGAACTTGTTGCTTTTGTTGCTCTCGTTGTTTCCGTTGGTCTCGTTGTTCCCGTTGTTCTCGTTGTTCCCGTTGTTCTCGCTGTTCTCGTTGTTCTCGTTGCTCTGGTTGTTCTTGTTGTTCTCGTTGCTCTGGTTGTTCTTGTTGTTCTTGTTGCTCTTGTTGTTCTTGTTGCTCTTGTTGTTCTTGTTGTTCTTGTTGTTCTTGTTGTTCTTGTTGCTCTTGTTGCTCCTATTGTTCTTGTTGTTCCTGTTGCTCTTGTTGCTCTTGTTGCACTTGTTGTTCTCGTTGTTCTCGTTGTTCTCGTTGTTCTCGTTGTTCTCGTTGTTCTCGTTGTTCTCGTTGTTCTCGTTGTTCTCGTTGTTCTCGTTGTTCTCGTTGTTCTCGTTGTTCTCCTTGTTCTCGTTGTTCTCGTTGTACTCGTTGTTCTTGTTGTTCTTGTTGTTCTTGTTGCTCTTGTTGCACTTGTTGTTCTTGTTGTTCTTGTTGTTCTTGTTGTTCTTGTTGCTCTTGTTGCTCGTGTTGCTCTTGTTGCTCTTGTTGCTCTTGTTGTTCTTGTTGTTCTTGTTGCTCTTGTTGCTCTTGTTGCTCTTTTTGTTCTTGTTGATCTTGTTGCTTTTGTTGTTCTCGTTGTTTCCGTTGGTCTCGTTGTTCCCGTTGTTCTCGTTGTTCTGGTTGTTCTTGTTGATCTTGTTGCTCTTGTTGTTCTTGTTGTTCTTGTTGTTCCTGTTGTTCCTGTTGTTCTTGTTGTTCTTGTTGTTCTTCTTGTTCTTGTTGTTCTTCTTGTTCTTCTTGTTCTTCTTGTTCTTGTTGTTCTTGTTGCTCTTGTTGCTCTTGTTGTTCTTGTTGTTCTTGTTGAACTTGTTGAACTTGTTGCTTTTGTTGCTCTCGTTGTTTCCGTTGGTCTCGTTGTTCCCGTTGTTCTCGCTGTTCTCGTTGTTCTCGTTGTTCTCGTTGTTCTGGTTGTTCTTGTTGTTCTTGTTGTTCTTGTTGTTCTTGTCGTTCTTGTTCTCTTGTTGTTCTTGTTGTTCTTGTTGTTCTTGTTGTTCCTGTTGTTCTTGTTGTTCTTGTTGTTCTTGTTGTTCTTCTTGTTCTTGTTATTCTTTTTGTCCTTGTCGTTCTTGCTGTTGTTGTTCCCATTGTTCTTGATCTTGTTGTTCTTCTTGTTGTTGTTGTTCTTGTTGTTCTTGCTGTTGTTGTTCCTGTTGTTCTTGTTCTTGTTGTTGTTGTTGTTGTTCTTGTTGTTGCTGTTCTTGCTGTTCTTGTTCTTGTTGCTCTTGTTGTTCTTGTTGTTCTTGTTGTTCTTGTTGTTCTTGTTGTTCTTGTTGTTCTTGTTGTTCCTGTTGTTCTTGTTGTTCTTGTTGTTCATGTTGCTGTTGTTCTTGTTGTTCTTGTTGATCTTGTTGTTGTTGTTCTTGTTGTTCTTGTTGTTGTTGTTCTTGTTGTTGTTGCTCTTGTTGTTCTTGTTGTTGTTGTTCTTGTTGTTGTCGTCCTTGTTGTTGTTGTAGTTCTTAACGTTCTTGTTGATCTTGTTGTTGTTGTTCTTGTTGTTCTTGTTGTCGTTGTTCTTGTTGTTCTTGTTGTTCTTGTTGTTCTTGTTGTTCTTCTTGTTCTTGTTGTCCTTGTTGTTCTTGTTGTTCTTGTTGTTCTTGTTGTTCTTGTTGTTCTTGTTGTTCTTGTTGTTCATGTTGCTGTTGTTCTTGTTGTTCTCGTTGTTCATGTTGCTGTTGTTCTTGTTGATCTTCTTGTTGTTGTTCTTGTTGTTGTTGTTCTTGTTGTTCTTGTTGTTGTTGTTCTTGTTGTTCTTGTTGTTCTTGTTGTTGTTGTTGTCCTTGTTGTTCTTGTTGTTCTTGTTATTCTTGTTGTTCTTGTTGTTCTTGTTGTTCTTGTTTTCTTGTTGTTCTTGTTGTTGTTGTTGTTCTTGTTGTTTCTGTTGTTCTTGTTGTTCTTAAAGTTCATCTTTGTTCTTCTTGTTCTTGTTGTTCGTGTTGTTCGTGTTGTTCGTGTTGTTCTTCTTGTTCATCTTGTCCTTCTTGTTCTTCTTGTTCTTCTTGTTCTTGTTGTTCTTGTTGTTGTTGTTGTTCTTGTTGTTGTTGTTGTTCTTGTTGTTCTTGTTGTTCGTGTTGTTCTTCTTGCTCTTGTTGTTCTTGTTGTTCTTGCTGCTCTTGTTTTTCTTGTTGTTCTTGTTTTTCTTGTTGTTCTTGTTGTTCTTGTTGTTCTTGTTGTTCTTGTTGTTCTTGTTCTTGTTGTTCTTGTTGTTCATGTTGTTGTTGTTCTTGTTGTTCTTGTTGTTATTGTTGTTGTTGTTCTTGTTGTTCTTCTTGTTGTTCTTCTTGTTCTTCTTGTTCTTCTTGTTGTTGTTGTTGTTCTTGTTGTTCTTGTTCTTGTTGTTCTTCTTGTTCTTGTTGTTCTTCTTGTTCTTGTTGTTCTTGTTGTTCTAGTTGCTCTTGTTGTTCCCGTTGTTCTCGCTGTTCTCGTTGTTCTCGTTGTTCTCGTTGTTCTGGTTGTTCTTGTTGTTCTTGTTGTTCTTGTTGTTCTTGTCGTTCTTGTTCTCTTGTTGTTCTTGTTGTTCTTGTTGTTCTTGTTGTTCCTGTTGTTCTTGTTGTTCTTGTTGTTCTTGTTGTTCTTCTTGTTCTTGTTATTCTTTTTGTCCTTGTCGTTCTTGCTGTTGTTGTTCCCATTGTTCTTGATCTTGTTGTTCTTCTTGTTGTTGTTGTTCTTGTTGTTCTTGCTGTTGTTGTTCCTGTTGTTCTTGTTCTTGTTGTTGTTGTTGTTGTTCTTGTTGTTGCTGTTCTTGCTGTTCTTGTTCTTGTTGCTCTTGTTGTTCTTGTTGCTCTTGTTGCTCTTATTGTTCTTGTTGTTCCTGTTGCTCTTGTTGCTCTTGTTGCACTTGTTGTTCTCGTTGTTCTCGTTGTTCTCGTTGTTCTCGTTGTTCTCGTTGTTCTCGTTGTTCTCGTTGTTCTCGTTGTTCTCGTTGTTCTCGTTGTACTCGTTGTTCTCGTTGTTCTTGTTGTTCTTGTTGCTCTTGTTGCACTTGTTGTTCTTGTTGTTCTTGTTGTTCTTGTTGTTCTTGTTGTTCTTGTTGCTCTTGTTGCTCGTGTTGCTCTTGTTGCTCTTGTTGCTCTTGTTGTTCTTGTTGTTCTTGTTGCTCTTGTTGCTCTTGTTGCTCTTTTTGTTCTTGTTGATCTTGTTGCTTTTGTTGTTCTCGTTGTTTCCGTTGGTCTCGTTGTTCCCGTTGTTCTCGTTGTTCTGGTTGTTCTTGTTGATCTTGTTGCTCTTGTTGTTCTTGTTGTTCTTGTTGTTCCTGTTGTTCCTGTTGTTCCTGTTGTTCCTGTTGTTCTTGTTGTTCTTGTTGTTCTTCTTGTTCTTGTTGTTCTTGTTGTTCTTCTTGTTCTTCTTGTTCTTGTTGTTCTTGTTGCTCTTGTTGCTCTTGTTGTTCTTGTTGAACTTGTTGAACTTGTTGCTTTTGTTGCTCTCGTTGTTTCCGTTGGTCTCGTTGTTTCCGTTGGTCTCGTTGTTCCCGTTGTTCCCGCTGTTCTCGTTGTTCTCGTTGTTCTCGTTGCTCTGGTTGTTCTTGTTGTTCTTGTTGTTCTTGTTGTTCTTGTTCTCTTGTTGTTCTTGTTCTTCTTGTTGTTCTTGTTGTTCTTGATGCTCTTGTTGTTCCTGTTGTTCTTGTTGTTCTTGTTGTTCTTCTTGTTCTTGTTATTCTTTTTGTCCTTGTCGTTCTTGCTGTTGTTGTTCCCGTTGTTCTTGATCTTGTTGTTCTTCTTGTTGTTGTTGTTCTTGTTGCTCTTGCTGTTGTTGTTCCTGTTGTTCTTGTTGTTGTTGTTGTTGTTGTTCTTGTTGTTGTTGTTCTTGCTGTTCTTGTTCCTGTTGCTCTTGTTGTTCTTGTTGTTCTTGTTGTTCTTGTTGTTCTTGTTGTTCCTGTTGTTCTAGTTGTTCTTGTTGTTCTTGTTGTTCTTGTTGTTCTTGTTGCTCATGTTGCTGTTGTTCTTGTTGATCTTGTTGTACTTGTTCTTGTTGTTCCTGTTGATCTTGTTGTTGTTGTTCTTGTTGTTCTTGTTGTTGTTGTTCTTGTTGTTGTTGTTCTTGTTGTTCTTGTTGTTGTTGTTCTTGTTGTTGTCGTCCTTGTTGTTGTTGTAGTTCTTAACGTTCTTGTTGATCTTGTTGTTGTTGTTCTTGTTGTTCTTGTTGTTCTTGTTGTTCTTGTTGTTCTTGTTGTTCTTGTTGTTCTTGTTGCTCTTGTTGTTCATGTTGCTGTTGTTCTTGTTGATCCTGTTGTACTTGTTCTTGTTGTTCTTGTTGATCTAGTTGTTGTTCTTGTTGTTCTTGTTGTTGTTGTTGTTGTTGTTCTTGTTGTTCTTGCTGTTCTTGTTGTTCTTGTTGTTCTTGTTGTTCTTGTTGTTCTTGTTGTTCTTGTTGTTCTCGTTGTTCTTGTTGTTCTTGTTGTTCTTGTTGCTCTTGTTGCTCTTGTTGCTCTTTTTGTTCTTGATGATCTTGTTGCTTTTGTTGTTCTCGTTGTTTCCGTTGGTCTCGTTGTTCCCGTTGTTCTCGTTGTTCTGGTTGTTCTTGTTGATCTTGTTGCTCTTGTTGTTCTTGTTGTTCTTGTTGTTAATGTTGTTCCTGTTGTTCCTGTTGTTCCTGTTGTTCCTGTTGTTCCTGTTGTTCCTGTTGTTCTTGTTGTTCTTGTTGCTCTTCTTGTTCTTGTTGTTCTTGTTGTTCTTGTTGTTCTAGTTGCTCTTGTTGTTCCTGTTGTTCTAGTTGTTCTTGTTGTTCCTGTTGTTCCTGTTGTTCCTGTTGTTCTTGTTGTTCTTGTTGTTCTTGTTGTTCTTGTTGTTCTTGTTGTTCTTGTTGATCCTGTTGTACTTGTTCTTGTTGTTCTTGTTGATCTAGTTGTTGTTCTTGTTGTTCTTGTTGTTGTTGTTCTTGTTGTTCTTGTTGTTCTTGTTGCTTTCGTCGTTGTTGTTCCCGTTGTTCGTGTTCTTGTTGCTCTTGTTGTTGTTGTTCCCGTTGTTCTTGTTGTTGTTGTTGTTGTTGTTCTTGTTGTTCTTGCTGTTCTTGTTGTTCTTGTTGTTCTTGTTGTTCTTGTTGTTCTTGTTGTTCTTGTTGTTCTTGTTGTTCTTGCTGTTCTTGTTGTTCTTGTTGTTCTTGCTGTTCTTGTTGTTCTTGTTGCTCTTGTTGTTCTTGTTGTTCTTGTTGTTCTTGTTGCTCTTGTTGCTCTTGTTGTTCTTGTTGTTCTTGTTGTTCTTGTTGTTCATGTTGTTCTTGTTGTTCTTGTTGCTCTTGTTGTTCATGTTTCTGTTGTTCTTGTTGATCCTGTTGTACTTGTTCTTGTTGTTCTTGTTGATCTAGTTGTTGATCTTGTTGTTCTTGTTGTTGTTGTTCTTGTTGTTCTTGTTGTTCTTGTTCTTGTTGTTCTTGTTGTTCTTGTTGTTCTTGTTGTTCTTGTTGTTCTTGTTGTTCTTGTTGTTCTTGTTGTTCTTGTTGTTCTTGTTGTTCTTGTTGTTCTTGTTGTTCTTGTTGTTCTTGTTGTTCTTGTTGTTCTTGTTGTTCTTGTTGCACTTGTTGTTCTCGTTGTTCTCGTTGTTCTCGTTGTTCTCGTTGTTCTCGTTGTTCTCGTTGTTCTCGTTGTTCTCGTTGTTCTCGTTGTTCTCGTTGTTCTCGTTGTACTCGTTGTTCTTGTTGTTCTTGTTGTTCTTGTTGCTCTTGTTGCTCGTGTTGCTCTTGTTGCTCTTGTTGCTCTTGTTGCTCTTGTTGTTCTTGTTGTTCTTGTTGCTCTTGTTGCTCTTGTTGCTCTTTTTGTTCTTGATGATCTTGTTGCTTTTGTTGTTCTCGTTGTTTCCGTTGGTCTCGTTGTTCCCGTTGTTCTCGTTGTTCTGGTTGTTCTTGTTGATCTTGTTGCTCTTGTTGTTCTTGTTGTTCTTGTTGTTAATGTTGTTCCTGTTGTTCCTGTTGTTCCTGTTGTTCCTGTTGTT
>NW_027476097.1:202500-230000 GCF_051020955.1 Megalopta genalis
TTGTTCTTGTTGTTCTTGTTGTTCTTGTTGTTCTTGTTGTTCTTGTTGTTCTTGTTGTTCTTGTTGTTCTTGTTGTTCTTGTTGTTCTTGTTGTTCTTGTTGTTCTTGTTGTTCTTGTTGTTCTTGTTGTTCTTGTTGTTCGTGTTGTTCTTGTTGTTCTTGTTGTTCTTGTTGTTCTTGTTGTTCTTGTTGTTCTTGTTGTTCTTGTTGTTCTTGTTGTTCTTGTTGTTCTTGTTGTTCTTGTTGTTCTTGTTGTTCTTGTTGTTCTTGTTGTTCTTGGTGTTCTTGTTGTTCTTGTTGTTCTTGTTGTTCTTGTTGCTCTTGTTGTTGTTGTTCCCGTTGTTCTTGCTGTTGTTGTTGTTGTTGTACTTGTTGTTCTTGCTGATCTTGTTGTTCTTGTTGTTCTTGTTGTTCTTGTTGTTCTTGTTGTTCTTGTTGTTCTTGTTGTTCTTGTTGTTCTTGTTGTTCTTGTTGTTCTTGTTGTTCTTGTTGTTCTTGTTGTTCTTGTTGTTCTTGTTGTTCTTGTTGTTCTTGTTGTTCTTGTTGTTCTTGTTGTTCTTGTTGTTCTTGTTGTTCTTGTTGTTCTTGTTGTTCTTGTTGTTCTTGTTGTTCTTGTTGTTCTTGTTGTTCTTGTTGTTCTTGTTGTTCTTGTTGTTCTTGTTGTTCTTGTTGTTCTTGTTGTTCTTGTTGTTCTTGTTGTTCTTGTTGTTCTTGTTGTTCTTGTTGTTCTTGTTGTTCTTGTTGTTCTTGTTGAACTTGTTGCTTTTGTTGCGCTCGTTGTTTCCGTTGGTCTCGTTGTTCCCGTTGTTCTCGCTGTTCTCGTTGTTCCCGTTGCTCTGGTTGTTCTTGTTGTTCTTGTTGTTCTTGTTGTTCTTGTTGTTGTTGTTCTTGTTGTTCTTGTTGTTCTTGTTCTTGTTGTTCTTGTTGTTCTTGTTGTTCTTGTTGTTCTTGTTGTTCTTATTGTTCTTGTTGTTCTTGTTGTTCTTGTTGCTTTCGTCGTTGTTGTTCCCGTTGTTCGTGTTCTTGTTGCTCTTGTTGTTGTTGTTCCCGTTGTTCTTGTTGTTGTTGTTGTTGTTGTTGTTGTTGTTGTTCTTGTTGTTCTTGTTGTTCTTGTTGTTCTTGTTGTTCTTGTTGTTCTTGTTGTTCTTGTTGTTCTTGTTGTTCTTGTTGTTCTTGTTGTTCTTGTTGTTCTTGTTGTTCTTGTTGTTCTTGTTGTTCTTGTTGTTCTTGTTGTTCTTGTTGTTCTTGTTGTTCTTGTTGTTCTTGTTGTTCTTGTTGTTCTTGTTGTTCTTGTTGTTCTTGTTGTTCTTGTTGTTCTTGTTGTTCTTGTTGTTCTTGTTGTTCTTGTTGTTCTTGTTGTTCTTGTTGTTCTTGTTGTTCTTGTTGTTCTTGTTGTTCTTGTTGTTCTTGTTGTTCTTGTTGTTCTTGTTGTTCTTGTTGTTCTTGTTGTTCTTGTTGTTCTTGTTGTTCTTGTTGTTCTTGTTGTTCTTGTTGTTCTTGTTGTTCTTGTTGTTCTTGTTGAACTTGTTGCTTTTGTTGCTCTCGTTGTTTCCGTTGGTCTCGTTGTTCCCGTTGTTCTCGCTGTTCTCGTTGTTCCCGTTGCTCTGGTTGTTCTTGTTGTTCTTGTTGTTCTTGTTGTTGTTGTTCTTGTTGTTCTTGTTGTTCTTGTTCTTGTTGTTCTTGTTGTTCTTGTTGTTCTTGTTGTTCTTATTGTTCTTGTTGTTCTTGTTGTTCTTGTTGCTTTCGTCGTTGTTGTTCCCGTTGTTCGTGTTCTTGTTGCTCTTGTTGTTGTTGTTCCCGTTGTTCTTGTTGTTGTTGTTGTTGTTGTTCTTGTTGTTCTTGCTGTTCTTGTTGTTCTTGTTGTTCTTGTTGTTCTTGTTGTTCTTGTTGTTCTTGTTGTTCTTGTTGTTCTCGTTGTTCTTGTTGTTCTTGTTGTTCTTGTTGTTCTTGTTGTTCTCGTTGTACTCGTTGTTCTTGTTGTTCTTGTTGCTCTTGTTGCACTTGTTGTTCTTGTTGTTCTTGTTGTTCTTGTTGTTCTTGTTGCTCTTGTTGCTCGTGTTGCTCTTGTTGCTCTTGTTGCTCTTGTTGTTCTTGTTGTTCTTGTTGCTCTTGTTGCTCTTGTTGCTCTTTTTGTTCTTGTTGATCTTGTTGCTTTTGTTGTTCTCGTTGTTTCCGTTGGTCTCGTTGTTCCCGTTGTTCTCGTTGTTCTGGTTGTTCTTGTTGATCTTGTTGCTCTTGTTGTTCTTGTTGTTCTTGTTGTTCCTGTTGTTCCTGTTGTTCCTGTTGTTCCTGTTGTTCTTGTTGTTCCTGTTGTTCTTCTTGTTCTTGTTGTTCTTCTTGTTCTTCTTGTTCTTCTTGTTCTTGTTGTTCTTGTTGCTCTTGTTGCTCTTGTTGCTCTTGTTGTTCTTGTTGAACTTGTTGAACTTGTTGCTTTTGTTGCTCTCGTTGTTTCCGTTGGTCTCGTTGTTTCCGTTGGTCTCGTTGTTCCCGTTGTTCCCGCTGTTCTCGTTGTTCTCGTTGTTCTCGTTGCTCTGGTTGTTCTTGTTGTTCTTGTTGTTCTTGTTCTCTTGTCGTTCTTGTTGTTCTTGTTCTTCTTGTTGTTCTTGTTGTTCTTGATGCTCTTGTTGTTCCTGTTGTTCTTAATGTTCTTGTTGTTCTTCTTGTTCTTGTTATTCTTTTTGTCCTTGTCGTTCTTGCTGTTGTTGTTCCCGTTGTTCTTGATCTTGTTGTTCTTCTTGTTGTTGTTGTTCTTGTTGTTCTTGCTGTTGTTGTTCCTGTTGTTCTTGTTCTTGTTGTTGTTGTTGTTCTTGTTGTTGTTGTTCTTGCTGTTCTTGTTCCTGTTGCTCTTGTTGTTCTTGTTGTTCTTGTTGTTCTTGTTGTTCTTGTTGTTCCTGTTGTTCTAGTTGTTCTTGTTGTTCTTGTTGTTCTTGTTGTTCTTGTTGTTCATGTTGCTGTTGTTCTTGTTGATCTTGTTGTACTTGTTCTTGTTGTTCTTGTTGATCTTGTTGTTGTTGTTCTTGTTGTTCTTGTTGTTGTTGTTCTTGTTGTTGTTGTTCTTGTTGTTCTTGTTGTTGTTGTTCTTGTTGTTGTCGTCCTTGTTGTTGTTGTAGTTCTTAACGTTCTTGTTGATCTTGTTGTTGTTGTTCTTGTTGTTCTTGTTGTTCTTGTTGTTCTTGTTGTTCTTGTTGTTCTTGTTGTTCTTGTTGTTCTTGTTGTTCTTGTTGTTCATGTTGCTGTTGTTCTTGTTGATCTTGTTGTTGTTGTTCTTGTTGTTCTTGTTGTTGTTGCTCTTGTAGTTCTTGTTGTTCTTGTTGTTCTTGTTGTTCTTGTTTTCTTGTTGTTCTTGTTGTTGTTGTTGTCCTTGTTGTTCTTGTTGTTCTTGTTATTCTTGTTGTTCTTGTTGTTCTTGTTGTTCTTGTTTTCTTGTTGCTCTTGTTGTTGTTGTTGTTCTTGTTGTTTCTGTTGTTCTTGTTGTTCTTAAAGTTCATCTTGTTCTTCTTGTTCTTGTTGTTCGTGTTGTTCGTGTTGTTCTTCTTGTTCTTCTTGTCCTTCTTGTTCTTCATGTTCTTCTTGTTCTTCTTGTTCTTCTTGTTCTTCTTGTTCTTCTTGTTCTTCTTGTTCTTCTTGTTCTTGTTGTTCTTGTTGTTGTTGTTGTTCTTGTTGTTCTTGTTGTTCGTGTTGTTCTTCTTGCTCTTGTTGTTCTTGTTGTTCTTGCTGCTCTTGTTTTTCTTGTTGTTCTTGTTGTTCTTGTTGTTATTGTTGTTGTTGTTCTTGTTGTTCTTCTTGTTGTTCTTCTTGTTCTTCTTGTTCTTCTTCTTGTTGTTGTTGTTCTTGTTGTTCTTGTTCTTGTTGTTCTTCTTGTTCTTGTTGTTCTTCTTGTTCTTGTTGTTCTTGTTGTTCTTGTTGTTCTTGTTGTACTAGTTGCTCGTGTTGTTCCTGTTGATCTAGTTGTTCTTGTTGTTCCTGTTGTTCCTGTTGTTCCTGTTGTTCCTGTTGTTCTTGTTGCTCTTGTTGTTCTTGTTGTTCTTGTTGTTCTTGTTGCTCTTGTTGCTCTTGTTGTTCTTGTTGTTCTTGTTGTTCTTGTTGTTCTTGTTGTTCTTGTTGTTCTTGTTGCTCTTGTTGTTCATGTTGCTGTTGTTCTTGTTGATCCTGTTGTACTTGTTCCTGTTGTTCTTGTTGATCTAGTTGTTGTTCTTGTTGTTCTTGTTGTTGTTGTTCTTGTTGTTCTTTTTGTTCTTGTTCTTGTTGTTCTTGTTGTTCTTGTTATTCTTCTTGCTTTCGTCGTTGTTGTTCCCGTTGTTCGTGTTCTTGTTGCTCTTGTTGTTGTTGTTCCCGTTGTTCTTGTTGTTGTTGTTGTTGTTGTTCTTGTTGTTCTTGCTGTTCTTGTTGTTCTTGTTGTTCTTGTTGTTCTTGTTGTTCTTGTTGTTCTTGTTGTTCTTGTTGCTCTTGTTGTTGTTGTTCTTGTTGTTCTTGTTGTTCTTGTTGTTCTTGTTCTTGTTGTTCTTGTTGTTCTTGTTCTTGTTGTTCTTGTTGTTCTTGTTGTTCTTGTTGCTCTTGTTGCTCTTGTTGCTCTTGTTGTTCTTGTTGTTCTTGTTGTTCTTGTTGTTCTTGTTGTTCTTGTTGTTCTTGTTGTTCTTGTTGTTGTTGTTCTTGTTGTTCTTGTTGTTCTTGTTGTTCTTGTTCTTGTTGTTCTTGTTGTTCTTGTTGTTCTTGTTGTTCTTGTTGTTCTTGTTGATCTTGTTGCTCTTGTTGTTCTTGTTGCTCTTGTTGTTCTTGTTGTTCTTGTTGTTCTTGTTGTTCCTGTTGTTCCTGTTGTTCCTGTTGTTCCTGTTGTTCCTGTTGTTCCTGTTGTTCCTGTTGTTCCTGTTGTTCCTGTTGTTCTTGTTGTTCTTCTTGTTCTTGTTGTTCTTCTTGTTCTTGTTGTTCCTGTTGTTCCTGTTGTTCCTGTTGTTCCTGTTGTTCCTGTTGTTCCTGTTGTTCCTATTGTTCCTGTTGTTCCTGTTGTTCCTGTTGTTCCTGTTGTTCCTGTTGTTCCTGTTGTTCTTGTTGTTCTTGTTGTTCTTGTTGTTCTTGTTGTTCCTGTTGTTCTTGTTGTTCTTGTTGTTCTTGTTGTTCTTGTTGTTCTTGTTGTTCTTGTTGTTCCTGTTGTTCTTGTTGTTCTTGTTGTTCTTGTTGTTCTTGTTGTTCTTGTTGTTCTTGTTGTTCTTGTTGTTCTTGTTGTTCTTGTTGTTCTTGTTGTTCTTGTTGTTCTTGTTGTTCTTGTTGTTCTTGTTGTTCTTGTTGTTCTTGTTGTTCTTGTTGTTCTTGTTGTTCTTGTTGTTCTTGTTGTTCTTGTTGTTCTTGTTGTTCTTGTTGTTCTTGTTGTTCTTGTTGTTCTTGTTGTTCTTGTTGTTCTTGTTGTTCTTGTTGTTCTTGTTGTTCTTGTTGTTCTTGTTGTTCTTGTTGTTCTTGTTGTTCTTGTTGTTCTTGTTGTTCTTGTTGTTCTTGTTGTTCTTGTTGTTCTTGTTGTTCTTGTTGTTCTTGTTGTTCTTGTTGTTCTTGTTGTTCTTGTTGTTCTTGTTGTTCTTGTTGTTCTTGTTGTTCTTGTTGTTCTTGTTGTTCTTGTTGTTCCTGTTGTTCTTGTTGTTCTTGTTGTTCTTGTTGTTCTTGTTGTTCTTGTTGTTCTTGTTGTTCTTGTTGTTCTTGTTGTTCTTGTTGAACTTGTTGCTTTTGTTGCTCTCGTTGTTTCCGTTGGTCTCGTTGTTCCCGTTGGTCTCGCTGTTCTCGTTGTTCCCGTTGCTCTGGTTGTTCTTGTTGTTCTTGTTGTTCTTGTTGTTGTTGTTCTTGTTGTTCTTGTTGTTCTTGTTCTTGTTGTTCTTGTTGTTCTTGTTGTTCTTATTGTTCTTGTTGTTCTTGTTGTTCTTGTTGCTTTCGTCGTTGTTGTTCCCGTTGTTCGTGTTCTTGTTGCTCTTGTTGTTGTTGTTCCCGTTGTTCTTGTTGTTGTTGTTGTTGTTGTTCTTGTTGTTCTTGCTGTTCTTGTTGTTCTTGTTGTTCTTGTTGTTCTTGTTGTTCTTGTTGTTCTTGTTGTTCTTGTTGTTCTCGTTGTTCTTGTTGTTCTTGTTGTTCTTGTTGTTCTTGTTGTTCTTGTTGTTCTTGTTGTTCTCGTTGTACTCGTTGTTCTTGTTGTTCTTGTTGTTCTTGTTGCTCTTGTTGCACTTGTTGTTCTTGTTGTTCTTGTTGTTCTTGTTGTTCTTGTTGCTCTTGTTGCTCGTGTTGCTCTTGTTGCTCTTGTTGCTCTTGTTGTTCTTGTTGTTCTTGTTGCTCTTGTTGCTCTTGTTGCTCTTTTTGTTCTTGTTGATCTTGTTGCTTTTGTTGTTCTCGTTGTTTCCGTTGGTCTCGTTGTTCCCGTTGTTCTCGTTGTTCTGGTTGTTCTTGTTGATCTTGTTGCTCTTGTTGTTCTTGTTGTTCTTGTTGTTCCTGTTGTTCCTGTTGTTCCTGTTGTTCCTGTTGTTCTTGTTGCTCTTGTTGTTCTTGTTGTTCTTCTTGTTCTTCTTGTCCTTCTTGTTCTTCTTGTTCTTCTTGTTCTTCTTGTTCTTCTTGTTCTTCTTGTTCTTCTTGTTCTTCTTGTTCTTCTTGTTCTTGTTGTTCTTGTTGTTGTTGTTGTTCTTGTTGTTCTTGTTGTTCGTGTTGTTCTTCTTGCTCTTGTTGTTCTTGTTGTTCTTGCTGCTCTTGTTTTTCTTGTTGTTCTTGTTGTTCTTGTTGTTATTGTTGTTGTTGTTCTTGTTGTTCTTCTTGTTGTTCTTCTTGTTCTTCTTGTTCTTCCTCTTGTTGTTGTTGTTCTTGTTGTTCTTGTTCTTGTTGTTCTTCTTGTTCTTGTTGTTCTTCTTGTTCTTGTTGTTCTTGTTGTTCTTGTTGTACTAGTTGCTCGTGTTGTTCCTGTTGATCTAGTTGTTCTTGTTGTTCCTGTTGTTCCTGTTGTTCCTGTTGTTCCTGTTGTTCTTGTTGCTCTTGTTGTTCTTGTTGTTCTTGTTGTTCTTGTTGCTCTTGTTGCTCTTGTTGTTCTCGTTGTTCTTGTTGTTCTTGTTGTTCTTGTTGTTCTTGTTGTTCTTGTTGCTCTTGTTGTTCATGTTGCTGTTGTTCTTGTTGATCCTGTTGTACTTGTTCTTGTTGTTCTTGTTGATCTAGTTGTTGTTCTTGTTGTTCTTGTTGTTGTTGTTCTTGTTGTTCTTGTTGTTCTTGTTGTTCTTGTTCTTGTTGTTCTTGTTGTTCTTGTTGTTCTTGTTGCTTTCGTCGTTGTTGTTCCCGTTGTTCGTGTTCTTGTTGCTCTTGTTGTTGTTGTTCCCGTTGTTCTTGTTGTTGTTGTTGTTGTTGTTCTTGTTGTTCTTGCTGTTCTTGTTGTTCTTGTTGTTCTTGTTGTTCTTGTTGTTCTTGTTGTTCTTGTTGTTCTTGTTGTTCTCGTTGTTCTTGTTGTTCTTGTTGTTCTTGTTGTTCTTGTTGTTCTTGTTGTTCTTGTTGTTCTCGTTGTACTCGTTGTTCTTGTTGTTCTTGTTGTTCTTGTTGCTCTTGTTGCACTTGTTGTTCTTGTTGTTCTTGTTGTTCTTGTTGTTCTTGTTGCTCTTGTTGCTCGTGTTGCTCTTGTTGCTCTTGTTGTTCTTGTTGTTCTTGTTGCTCTTGTTGCTCTTGTTGCTCTTTTTGTTCTTGTTGATCTTGTTGCTTTTGTTGTTCTCGTTGTTTCCGTTGGTCTCGTTGTTCCCGTTGTTCTCGTTGTTCTGGTTGTTCTTGTTGATCTTGTTGCTCTTGTTGTTCTTGTTGTTCTTGTTGTTCCTGTTGTTCCTGTTGTTCCTGTTGTTCCTGTTGTTCTTGTTGTTCCTGTTGTTCTTCTTGTTCTTGTTGTTCTTCTTGTTCTTCTTGTTCTTGTTGTTCTTGTTGCTCTTGTTGCTCTTGTTGCTCTTGTTGTTCTTGTTGAACTTGTTGAACTTGTTGCTTTTGTTGCTCTCGTTGTTTCCGTTGGTCTCGTTGTTTCCGTTGGTCTCGTTGTTCCCGTTGTTCCCGCTGTTCTCGTTGTTCTCGTTGTTCTCGTTGCTCTGGTTGTTCTTGTTGTTCTTGTTGTTCTTGTTGTTCTTGTTCTCTTGTTGTTCTTGTTGTTCTTGTTCTTCTTGTTGTTCTTGTTGTTCTTGTTGTTCTTGTTGTTCTTGTTGTTCTTGTTGCTCTTGTTGCTCTTGTTGCTCTTGTTCTTCTTGTTCTTCTTCTTGTTGTTGTTGTTCTTGTTGTTCTTGTTCTTGTTGTTCTTCTTGTTCTTGTTGTTCTTCTTGTTCTTGTTGTTCTTGTTGTTCTTGTTGTACTAGTTGCTCGTGTTGTTCCTGTTGTTCTTGTTGTTCTTGTTCTTCTTGTTGTTCTTGTTGTTCTTGTTGTTCTTGTTGTTCTTGTTGTTCTTGTTGCTCTTGTTGCTCTTGTTCTTCTTGTTCTTCTTCTTGTTGTTGTTGTTCTTGTTGTTCTTGTTCTTGTTGTTCTTCTTGTTCTTCTTGTTCTTGTTGTTCTTGTTGCTCTTGTTGCTCTTGTTGTTCTTGTTGAACTTGTTGAACTTGTTGCTTTTGTTGCTCTCGTTGTTTCCGTTGGTCTCGTTGTTTCCGTTGGTCTCGTTGTTTCCGTTGGTCTCGTTGTTCCCGTTGTTCCCGCTGTTCTCGTTGTTCTCGTTGTTCTCGTTGCTCTGGTTGTTCTTGTTGTTCTTGTTGTTCTTGTTGTTCTTGTTCTCTTGTTGTTCTTGTTGTTCTTGTTCTTCTTGTTGTTCTTGTTGTTCTTGTTGTTCTTGTTGTTCTTGTTGTTCTTGTTGCTCTTGTTGCTCTTGTTCTTCTTGTTCTTCTTGTTGTTGTTGTTGTTCTTGTTGTTCTTGTTCTTGTTGTTCTTCTTGTTCTTGTTGTTCTTATTGTTCTTGTTGTTCTTGTTGTTCTTGTTGTTCTTGTTGTACTAGTTGCTAGTGTTGTTCCTGTTGTTCTAGTTGTTCTTGTTGTTCCTGTTGTTCCTGTTGTTCCTGTTGTTCTTGTTGCTCTTGTTGTTCTTGTTGCTCTTGTTGCTCTTGTTGTTCTTGTTGTTCTTGTTGTTCTTGTTGTTCTTGTTGTTCTTGTTGTTCTTGTTGCTCTTGTTGTTGTTGTTCTTGTTGTTCTTGTTGTTCTTGTTGTTCTTGTTCTTGTTGTTCTTGTTGTTCTTGTTCTTGTTGTTCTTGTTGTTCTTGTTGTTCTTGTTGCTCTTGTTGGTCTTGTTGTTCTTGTTGTTCTTGTTGTTCTTGTTGTTCTTGTTGTTCTTGTTGTTCTTGTTGTTCTTGTTGTTGTTGTTCTTGTTGTTCTTGTTGTTCTTGTTGTTCTTGTTGTTCTTGTTCTTGTTGTTCTTGTTGTTCTTGTTGTTCTTGTTGTTCATGTTGCTTTCGTCGTTGTTGTTCCCGTTGTTCGTGTTCTTGTTGCTCTTGTTGTTGTTGTTCCCGTTGTTCTTGTTGTTGTTGTTGTTGTTGTTGTTGTTCTTGTTGTTCTTGCTGTTCTTGTTGTTCTTGTTGTTCTTGTTGTTCTTGTTGTTCTTGTTGTTCTTGTTGTTCTTGTTGTTCTTGTTGTTCTTGTTGTTCTTGTTGTTCTTGTTGTTCTTGTTGTTCTTGTTGTTCTTGTTGTTCTTGTTGTTCTTGTTGTTCTTGTTGTTCTTGTTGTTCTTGTTGTTCTTGTTGTTCTTGTTGTTCTAGTTGCTCTTGTTGTTCCTGTTGTTCCTGTTGTTCCTGTTGTTCTTGTTGTTCTTGTTGTTCTTGTTGTTCTTGTTGCTCTTGTTGCTCTTGTTGTTCTTGTTGTTCTTGTTGTTCTTGTTGTTCTTGTTGTTCTTGTTGCTCTTGTTGCTCTTGTTGTTCTTGTTGTTCTTGTTGTTCTTGTTGTTCTTGTTGTTCTTGTTGTTCTTGTTGTTCTTGTTGTTCTTGTTGTTCTTGTTGTTCTTGTTGTTCTTGTTGTTCTTGTTGTTCTTGTTGTTCTTGTTGTTCTTGTTGTTCATGTTGCTGTTGATCTTGTTGATCTTGTTGTTCTTGTTGTTCTTGTTGTTCTTGTTGTTCTTGTTGTTCTTGTTGTTCTTGTTGTTCTTGTTGTTCTTGTTGATCTTGTTGTTCTTGTTGATCTTGTTGTTCTTGTTGTTCTTGTTGTTCTTGTTGTTCTTGTTGTTCTTGTTGTTCTTGTTGTTCTTGTTGTTCTTGTTGTTCTTGTTGTTCTTGTTGTTCTTGTTGTTCTTGTTGTTCTTGTTGTTCTTGTTGTTCTTGTTGTTCTTGTTGTTCCTGTTGTTCCTGTTGTTCCTGTTGTTCCTGTTGTTCCTGTTGTTCCTGTTGTTCTTGTTGTTCTTGTTGTTCTTGTTGTTCTTCTTGTTCTTGTTGTTCCTGTTGTTCCTGTTGTTCCTGTTGTTCCTGTTGTTCCCGTTGTTCCAGTTGTTCCCGTTGTTCCCGTTGTTCTTGTTGTTCTTGTTGTTCTTGTTGTTCTTGTTGTTCTTGTTGTTCCTGTTGTTCTTGTTGTTCTTGTTGTTCTTGTTGTTCTTGTTGTTCTTGTTGTTCTTGTTGTTCTTCTTGTTCTTCTTGTTCTTCTTGTTCTTCTTGTTCTTCTTGTTCTTGTTGTTCTTGTTGTTCTTGTTGTTCCTGTTGTTCTTGTTGTTCTTGTTGTTCTTGTTGTTCTTGTTGTTCTTGTTGTTCTTGTTGTTCTTGTTGTTCTTGTTGTTCTTGTTGTTCTTGTTGTTCTTGTTGTTCTTGTTGTTCTTGTTGTTCTTGTTGTTCTTGTTGTTCTTGTTGTTCTTGTTGTTCTTGTTGTTCTTGTTGTTCTTGTTGTTCTTGTTGTTCTTGTTGTTCTTGTTGTTCTTGTTGTTCTTGTTGTTCTTGTTGTTCTTGTTGTTCTTGTTGTTCTTGTTGTTCTTGTTGTTCTTGTTGTTCTTGTTGTTCTTGTTGTTCTTGTTGTTCTTGTTGTTCTTGTTGTTCTTGTTGTTCTTGTTGTTCTTGTTGTTCTTGTTGTTCTTGTTGTTCTTGTTGTTCTTGTTGTTCTTGTTGTTCTTGTTGTTCTTGTTGTTCTTGTTGTTCTTGTTGTTCTTGTTGTTCTTGTTGTTCATGTTGCTGTTGTTCTTGTTGATCTTGTTGTACTTGTTCTTGTTGTTCTTGTTGCTGTTGTTGTTCTTGTTGTTCTTGTTCTTGTTTTTCTTGTTGTGCTTGTTGTAACTTGTTGTTCTTGTTGTTATTGTTGCTCTTGTTGCTCTTGTTGTTCATGTTGTTCTTCTTGTTCTTGTTATTCTTTTTGTCCTTGTTGTTCTTGTTGTTCTTGTTGTTCTTGTTGTTCTTGTTGTTCTTGTTGTTCTTGTTGTTCTTGTTGTTCTTGTTGTTCTTGTTGTTCTTGTTGTTCTTGTTGTTCTTGTTGTTCTTGTTGTTCTTGTTGTTCTTGTTGTTCTTGTTGTTCTTGTTGTTCTTGTTGTTCTTGTTGATCTTGTTGTTCTTGTTGTTCTTGTTGTTCTTGTTGTTCTTGTTGTTCTTGTTGTTCTTGTTTTTCTTGTTGTTCTTGTTGTTCTTGTTGTTCTTGTTGTTCTTGTTGTTCTTGTTGTTCTTGTTGTTCTTGTTGTTCTTGTTGTTCTTATTGTTCTTGTTGCTCTTGTTGTTCTTGTTGTTCTTGTTGTTCCTGTTGTTCTTGTTGTTCTTGTTGATCTTGTTGTTCTTGTTGTTCTTGTTGAACTTGTTGAACTTGTTGCTTTTGTTGCTCTCGTTATTTCCGTTGGTCTCGTTGTTCCCGTTGTTCTCGCTGTTCTCGTTGTTCTCGTTGCTCTGGTTGTTCTTGTTGTTCTTGTTGTTCTTGTTGTTCTTGTTGCTCTAGTTGTTCTTGTTGTTCTTGTTGTTCTTGTTGCTCTTGTTGCTCTTGTTGCTCTTGTTGCTCTTGTTGCTCTTGTTGCTCTTATTGTTCTTGTTGTTCCTGTTGCTCTTGTTGCTCTTGTTGCACTTGTTGTTCTCGTTGTTCTCGTTGTTCTCGTTGTTCTCGTTGTTCTCGTTGTTCTCGTTGTTCTCGTTGTTCTCGTTGTTCTCGTTGTTCTCGTTGTTCTCGTTCTTCTCGTTGTTCTCGTTGTTCTCGTTCTTCTCGTTGTACTCGTTGTTCTTGTTGTTCTTGTTGTTCTTGTTGCTCTTGTTGCACTTGTTGTTCTTGTTGTTCTTGTTGTTCTTGTTGTTCTTGTTGCTCTTGTTGCTCGTGTTGCTCTTGTTGCTCTTGTTGTTCTTGTTGTTCTTGTTGCTCTTGTTGCTCTTGTTGCTCTTTTTGTTCTTGTTGATCTTGTGCTTTTGTTGTTCTCGTTGTTTCCGTTGGTCTCGTTGTTCCCGTTGTTCTCGTTGTTCTGGTTGTTCTTGTTGATCTTGTTGCTCTTGTTGTTCTTGTTGTTCTTGTTGTTCCTGTTGTTCCTGTTGTTCCTGTTGTTCCTGTTGTTCCTGTTGTTCCTGTTGTTCCTGTTGTTCCTGTTGTTCTTGTTGTTCTTGTTGTTCTTCTTGTTCTTGTTGTTCTTCTTGTTCTTCTTGTTCTTCTTGTTCTTGTTGTTCTTGTTGCTCTTGTTGCTCTTGTTGCTCTTGTTGTTCTTGTTGAACTTGTTGAACTTGTTGCTTTTGTTGCTCTCGTTGTTTCCGTTGGTCTCGTTGTTCCCGTTGTTCCCGCTGTTCTCGTTGTTCTCGTTGCTCTGGTTGTTCTTGTTGTTCTTGTTGTTCTTGTTGCTCCTGTTGTTCTTGTTCTCTTGTTGTTCTTGTTGTTCTTGTTGTTCTTGTTCTTCTTGTTGTTCTTGTTGTTCTTGTTGTTCTTGATGCTCTTGTTGTTCCTGTTGTTCTTGTTGTTCTTGTTGTTCTTCTTGTTCTTGTTATTCTTTTTGTCCTTGTCGTTCTTGCTGTTGTTGTTCCCGTTGTTCTTGATCTTGTTGTTCTTCTTGTTGTTGTTGTTCTTGTTGTTCTTGCTGTTGTTGTTCCTGTTGTTCTTGTTCTTGTTGTTGTTGTTGTTCTTGTTGTTGTTGTTCTTGCTGTTCTTGTTCTTGTTGCTCTTGTTGTTCTTGTTGTTCTTGTTGTTCTTGTTGTTCCTGTTGTTCTTGTTGTTCTTGTTGTTCTTGTTGTTCTTGTTGTTCTTGTTGTTCTTGTTGTTCTTGTTGTTCTTGTTGTTCTTGTTGTTCTTGTTGTTCTTGTTGTTCTTGTTGTTCTTGTTGTTCTTGTTGTTCTTGTTGTTCTTGTTGTTCTTGTTGTTCTTGTTGTTCTTGTTGTTCTTGTTGTTCTTGTTGTTCTTGTTGTTCTTGTTGTTCTTGTTGTTCTTGTTGTTCTTGTTGTTCTTGTTGTTCTTGTTGTTCTTGTTGTTCTTGTTGTTCTTGTTGTTCTTGTTGTTCTTGTTGTTCTTGTTGTTCTTGTTGTTCTTGTTGTTCTTGTTGTTCTTGTTGTTCTTGTTGTTCTTGTTGTTCTTGTTGTTCTTGTTGTTCTTGTTGTTCTTGTTGTTCTTGTTGTTCTTGTTGTTCTTGTTGTTCTTGTTGTTCTTGTTGTTCTTGTTGTTCTTGTTGTTCATGTTGCTGTTGTTCTTGTTGATCTTGTTGTACTTGTTCTTGTTGTTCTTGTTGCTGTTGTTGTTCTTGTTGTTCTTGTTCTTGTTTTTCTTGTTGTGCTTGTTGTAACTTGTTGTTCTTGTTGTTATTGTTGCTCTTGTTGCTCTTGTTGTTCATGTTGTTCTTCTTGTTCTTGTTATTCTTTTTGTCCTTGTTGTTCTTGTTGTTCTTGTTGTTCTTGTTGTTCTTGTTGTTCTTGTTGTTCTTGTTGTTCTTGTTGTTCTTGTTGTTCTTGTTGTTCTTGTTGTTCTTGTTGTTCTTGTTGTTCTTGTTGTTCTTGTTGTTCTTGTTGTTCTTGTTGTTCTTGTTGTTCTTGTTGTTCTTGTTGATCTTGTTGTTCTTGTTGTTCTTGTTGTTCTTGTTGTTCTTGTTGTTCTTGTTGTTCTTGTTTTTCTTGTTGTTCTTGTTGTTCTTGTTGTTCTTGTTGTTCTTGTTGTTCTTGTTGTTCTTGTTGTTCTTGTTGTTCTTGTTGTTCTTATTGTTCTTGTTGCTCTTGTTGTTCTTGTTGTTCTTGTTGTTCCTGTTGTTCTTGTTGTTCTTGTTGATCTTGTTGTTCTTGTTGTTCTTGTTGAACTTGTTGAACTTGTTGCTTTTGTTGCTCTCGTTATTTCCGTTGGTCTCGTTGTTCCCGTTGTTCTCGCTGTTCTCGTTGTTCTCGTTGCTCTGGTTGTTCTTGTTGTTCTTGTTGTTCTTGTTGTTCTTGTTGCTCTAGTTGTTCTTGTTGTTCTTGTTGTTCTTGTTGCTCTTGTTGCTCTTGTTGCTCTTGTTGCTCTTGTTGCTCTTGTTGCTCTTATTGTTCTTGTTGTTCCTGTTGCTCTTGTTGCTCTTGTTGCAC
This sequence comes from Megalopta genalis, assembly GCF_051020955.1. Classification (NCBI taxonomy): domain Eukaryota; kingdom Metazoa; phylum Arthropoda; class Insecta; order Hymenoptera; family Halictidae; genus Megalopta; species Megalopta genalis. The sequence continues at coordinate 216,902 of NW_027476097.1, forward strand.
TTGTTGTTCTCGTTGTTCTCGTTGTTCTCGTTGTTCTCGTTGTTCTCGTTGTTCTCGTTGTTCTCGTTGTTCTCGTTGTTCTCGTTGTTCTCGTTGTTCTCGTTCTTCTCGTTGTTCTCGTTGTTCTCGTTCTTCTCGTTGTACTCGTTGTTCTTGTTGTTCTTGTTGTTCTTGTTGCTCTTGTTGCACTTGTTGTTCTTGTTGTTCTTGTTGTTCTTGTTGTTCTTGTTGCTCTTGTTGCTCGTGTTGCTCTTGTTGCTCTTGTTGTTCTTGTTGTTCTTGTTGCTCTTGTTGCTCTTGTTGCTCTTTTTGTTCTTGTTGATCTTGTGCTTTTGTTGTTCTCGTTGTTTCCGTTGGTCTCGTTGTTCCCGTTGTTCTCGTTGTTCTGGTTGTTCTTGTTGATCTTGTTGCTCTTGTTGTTCTTGTTGTTCTTGTTGTTCCTGTTGTTCCTGTTGTTCCTGTTGTTCCTGTTGTTCCTGTTGTTCCTGTTGTTCCTGTTGTTCCTGTTGTTCTTGTTGTTCTTGTTGTTCTTCTTGTTCTTGTTGTTCTTCTTGTTCTTCTTGTTCTTCTTGTTCTTGTTGTTCTTGTTGCTCTTGTTGCTCTTGTTGCTCTTGTTGTTCTTGTTGAACTTGTTGAACTTGTTGCTTTTGTTGCTCTCGTTGTTTCCGTTGGTCTCGTTGTTCCCGTTGTTCCCGCTGTTCTCGTTGTTCTCGTTGCTCTGGTTGTTCTTGTTGTTCTTGTTGTTCTTGTTGCTCCTGTTGTTCTTGTTCTCTTGTTGTTCTTGTTGTTCTTGTTGTTCTTGTTCTTCTTGTTGTTCTTGTTGTTCTTGTTGTTCTTGATGCTCTTGTTGTTCCTGTTGTTCTTGTTGTTCTTGTTGTTCTTCTTGTTCTTGTTATTCTTTTTGTCCTTGTCGTTCTTGCTGTTGTTGTTCCCGTTGTTCTTGATCTTGTTGTTCTTCTTGTTGTTGTTGTTCTTGTTGTTCTTGCTGTTGTTGTTCCTGTTGTTCTTGTTCTTGTTGTTGTTGTTGTTCTTGTTGTTGTTGTTCTTGCTGTTCTTGTTCTTGTTGCTCTTGTTGTTCTTGTTGTTCTTGTTGTTCTTGTTGTTCCTGTTGTTCTTGTTGTTCTTGTTGTTCTTGTTGTTCTTGTTGTTCTTGTTGTTCTTGTTGTTCTTGTTGTTCTTGTTGTTCTTGTTGTTCTTGTTGTTCTTGTTGTTCTTGTTGTTCTTGTTGTTCTTGTTGTTCATGTTGCTGTTGTTCTTGTTGATCTTGTTGTACTTGTTCTTGTTGTTCTTGTTGATCTTGTTGTTGTTGTTCTTGTTGTTCTTGTTGTTGTTGTTCTTGTTGTTGTTGTTCTTGTTGTTCTTGTTGTTGTTGTTCTTGTTGTTGTCGTCCTTGTTGTTGTTGTAGTTCTTAACGTTCTTGTTGATCTTGTTGTTGTTGTTCTTGTTGTTCTTGTTGTTCTTGTTGTTCTTGTTGTTCTTGTTGTTCTTGTTGTTCTTGTTGTTCTTGTTGTTCTTGTTGTTCTTGTTGTTCTTGTTGTTCTTGTTGTTCATGTTGCTGTTGTTCTTGTTCTTGTTGTTCTCGTTGATCTTGTTGTTCTTGTTTTCTTGTTGTTCTTGTTGTTTTTGTCCTTGTTGTTCTTGTTGTTCTTGTTGTTCTTGTTTTCTTGTTGTTCTTGTTGTTGTTGTTGTCCTTGTTGTTCTTGTTGTTCTTGTTATTCTTGTTGTTCTTGTTGTTCTTGTTGTTCTTGTTGTTCTTGTTTTCTTGTTGTTCTTGTTGTTGTTGTTGTTCTTGTTGTTTCTGTTGTTCTTGTTGTTCTTAAAGTTCATCTTGTTCTTCTTGTTCTTGTTGTTCGTGTTGTTCGTGTTGTTCTTCTTGTTCTTCTTGTCCTTCTTGTTCTTCTTGTTCTTCTTGTTCTTCTTGTTCTTCTTGTTATTGTTGTTCTTGTTGTTGTTGTTGTTCTTGTTGTTCTTGTTGTTCTTGTTGTTCTTGTTGTTCGTGTTGTTCTTCTTGCTCTTGTTGTTCTTGTTGTTCTTGTTGTTCTTGTTTTTCTTGTTGTTCTTGTTTTTCTTGTTGTTCTTGTTTTTCTGGTTGTTCTTGTTGTTCTTGTTGTTCTTGTTGTTCTTGTTGTTCTTGTTGTTCTTGTTGTTCTTGTTCTTGTTGTTCTTGTTGTTCATGTTGTTGTTGTTCTTGTTGTTCTTGTTGTTATTGTTGTTGTTGTTCTTGTTGTTCTTCTTGTTGTTCTTCTTGCTCTTCTTGTTCTTCTTCTTGTTGTTGTTGTTCTTGTTGTTCTTGTTCTTGTTGTTCTTCTTGTTCTTGTTGTTCTTCTTGTTCTAGTTGCTCTTGTTGTTCCTGTTGTTCTTGTTGTTCTTGTTGTTCTTGTTGTTCTTGTTGTTCTCGTTGTTCTTGTTGTTCTTGTTGTTCTTGTTGCTCTTGTTGTTCTTGTTGTTCCTGTTGTTCCTGTTGTTCTTGTTGTTCTTGTTGTTCTTGTCGTTCTTGTTCTTGTTGTACTTGTTGTTGTTGTTCTTGTTGTTCTGGTTGTTGTTGCTCTTGTTGTTCATGTTGCTGTTGTTCTTGTTGTTCTTCTTGTTCCTGTTGTTCTTGTTGTTCTTGTTGTTCTTGTCGTTCTTGTTCTTGTTGTACTTGTTGTTGTTGTTCTTGTTGTTCTGGTTGTTGTTGCTCTTGTTGTTCATGTTGCTGTTGTTCTTGTTGATCCTGTTGTACTTGTTCTTGTTGTTCTTGTTGTTCTTGTTGTTCTTGTTGTTCTTGATGTTCTTGTTGTTCTTGTTGTTCTTGTTGTTCTTGTTGTTCTTGTTGTTCTTGTTGTTCTTGTTGTTCTTGTTGTTCTTGTTGTTCTTGTTGTTCTTGTTGTTCTTGTTGTTCTTGTTGTTCTTGTTGTTCTTGTTGTTCTTGTTGTTCTTGTTGTTCTTGTTGTTCTTGTTGTTCTTGTTGTTCTTGTTGTTCTTGTTGTTCTTGTTTTTCTTGTTGTTCTTGTTGTTCTTGTTGTTCTTGTTGTTCTTGTTGTTCTTGTTGTTCTTGTTGTTCTTGTTGTTCTTGTTGTTCTTGTTGTTCTTGTTGTTCTTGTTGTTCTTGTTGTTCTTGTTGTTCTTGTTGTCCTTGTTGTTCTTGTTGTTCTTGTTATTCTTTTTGTCCTTGTTGTTCTTGCTGTTGTTGTTCCCGTAGTTCTTGTTGTTCCTGTTGTTCTTGTTCTAATTGTTGTTGTTGTTGTTGTTCTTGTTGTTGTTGTTGTTCTTGTTGTTCTTGTTCTTGTTGCTCTTGTTGTTCTTGTTGTTCTTGTTGTTCTTGTTGTTCTTGTTGTTCTTGTTGTTCTTGTTGTTCTTGTTGTTCTTGTTGTTCTTGTTGTCCTTGTTGTTCTTGTTGTTCTTGTTATTCTTTTTGTCCTTGTTGTTCTTGCTGTTGTTGTTCCCGTAGTTCTTGTTGTTCCTGTTGTTCTTGTTCTAATTGTTGTTGTTGTTGTTGTTCTTGTTGTTGTTGTTGTTCTTGTTGTTCTTGTTCTTGTTGCTCTTGTTGTTCTTGTTGTTCTTGTTGTTCTTGTTGTTCTTGTTGCTCTTGTTGTTCTTGTTGTTCTTGTTGTTCTTGCTGTTGTTGTTCCTGTTATTCCTGTACTTGTTGTTGTTCTTGTTGATCTTGTTGTTCTTCTTGTTCTTGTTGTTCTTGTTGTTCTTGTTGTTCTTGTTGTTCTTGTTGTTCTTGTTGTTCTTGTTGTTCTTGTTGTTCTTGTTGCTCTTGTTGATCTTGTTGTTCTTGTTGTTATTGTTGTTCTTGTTGCTCTTGTTGTTCTTGTTGTTCTTGTTGTTCTTGCTGTTGTTGTTCCTGTTGTTCCTGTACTTGTTGTTGTTGTTGTTGTTCTTGTCGTTCTTGTTGTTCTTGTTGTTCTTGTTGATCTTGTTGTTCTTCTTGTTCTTGTTGTTCTTGTTGTTCTTGTTGTTCTTGTTGTTCTTGTTGTTCTTGTTGCTCTTGTTGTTCTTGTTGTTCCTGTTGTTCTTGTTGTTCTTGTTGTTCTTGTTGTTCTTGTTGTTCTTGTTGTTCTTGTTGTTCTTGTTGTTCTTGTTGTTCTTGTTGTTCTTGTTGTTCTTGTTGTTCTTGTTGTTCTTGTTGTTCTTGCTGTTCTTGTTGTTCTTGTTGTTCTTGTTGTTCTTGTTGTTCTTGTTGTTCTTGTTGTTCTTGTTGTTCTTGTTGTTCTTGTTGTTCTTGTTGTTCTTGTTGTTCTTGTTGTTCTTGTTGTTCTTGTTGTTCTTGTTGTTCTTGTTGTTCTTGTTGTTCTTGTTGTTCTTGTTGCTCTTGTTGCTCTTGTTGTTCTTGTTGTTCTTGTTGTTCTTGCTGTTGTTGTTCCTGTTGTTCCTGTACTTGTTGTTGTTGTTGTTCTTGTCGTTCTTGTTGTTCTTGTTGTTCTTATTGTTCTTGTTGTTCTTGTTGTTCTTGTTGCTTTAGTCGTTGTTGTTCCCGTTGATCTTGTACTTGTTGCTCTTGTTGTTGTTGATCCCGTTGTTCTTGTTGTTCTTGTTGTTCTTGTTGTTCTTGTTGTTCTTGTTGTTCTTGTTGTTCTTGTTGTTCATGTTGCTGTTGTTCTTGTTGATCTTGTTGTACTTGTTCTTGTTGTTCTTGTTGATCTTGTTGTTGTTGTTCTTGTTGTTCTTGTTGTTGTTGTTCTTGTTGTTGTTGTTCTTGTTGTTCTTGTTGTTGTTGTTCTTGTTGTTGTTGTCCTTGTTGTTGTTGTAGTTCTTAACGTTCTTGTTGATCTTGTTGTTGTTGTTCTTGTTGTTCTTGTTGTTCTTGTTGTTCTTGTTGTTCTTGTAGTTCTTGTTGTTCTTGTTGTTCTTGTTGTTCATGTTGCTGTTGTTCTTGTTCTTGTTGTTCTCGTTGATCTTGTTGTTCTTGTTTTCTTGTTGTTCTTGTTGTTTTTGTCCTTGTTGTTCTTGTTGTTCTTGTTGTTCTTGTTTTCTTGTTGTTCTTGTTGTTGTTGTTGTCCTTGTTGTTCTTGTTGTTCTTGTTATTCTTGTTGTTCTTGTTGTTCTTGTTGTTCTTGTTGTTCTTGTTGTTCTTGTTTTCTTGTTGTTCTTGTTGTTGTTGTTGTTCTTGTTGTTTCTGTTGTTCTTGTTGTTCTTAAAGTTCATCTTGTTCTTCTTGTTCTTGTTGTTCGTGTTGTTCGTGTTGTTCTTCTTGTTCTTCTTGTCCTTCTTGTTCTTCTTGTTCTTCTTGTTCTTCTTGTTCTTCTTGTTATTGTTGTTCTTGTTGTTGTTGTTGTTCTTGTTGTTCTTGTTGTTCTTGTTGTTCGTGTTGTTCTTCATGCTCTTGTTGTTCTTGTTGTTCTTGTTGTTCTTGTTTTTCTTGTTGTTCTTGTTTTTCTTGTTGTTCTTGTTTTTCTTGTTGTTCTTGTTGTTCTTGTTGTTCTTGTTGTTCTTGTTGTTCTTGTTGTTCTTGTTGTTCTTGTTGTTCTTGTTGTTCTTGTTCTTGTTGTTCTTGTTGTTCATGTTGTTGTTGTTCTTGTTGTTCTTGTTGTTATTGTTGTTGTTGTTCTTGTTGTTCTTCTTGTTGTTCTTCTTGCTCTTCTTGTTCTTCTTCTTGTTGTTGTTGTTCTTGTTGTTCTTGTTCTTGTTGTTCTCCTTGTTCTTGTTGTTCTTCTTGTTCTAGTTGCTCTTGTTGTTCCTGTTGTTCTAGTTGTTATTGTTGTTCCTGTTGTTCCTGTTGTTCCTGTTGTTCTTGTTGTTCTTGTTGTTCTTGTTGTTCTTGTTGTTCTTGTTGCTCTTGTTGCTCTTGTTGTTCTTGTTGTTCTTGTTGTTCTTGTTGTTCTTGTTGTTCTTGTTGTTCTTGTTGTTCTCCTTGTTCTTGTTGTTCTTGTTGTTCTTGTTGTTCTTGTTGTTCTTGCTGTTCTTGTTGTTCTTGTTGTTCTTGTTGTTCTTGTTGTTCTTGTAGTTCTTGTGGTTCTTGTTGATCTTGTTGTTCTTGTTGTTCTTGTTGTTCTTGTTGTTCTAGTTGTTCTTGTTGTTCTTGTTGTTCTTGTTGTTCTTGTTGTTCTTGTTATTCTTGTTGTTCTTGTTGTTCTTGTTGTTCTTGTTGTTCTTGTTGTTCTTGTTGTTCTTGTTGTTCTTGTTGTTCTTGTTTTTCTTGTTGTTCTTGTTGTTCTTGTTGTTCTTGTTGTTCTTGTTGCTCTTGTTGCTCTTGTTGTTCTTGTTGTTCTTGTTGTTCTTGCTGTTGTTGTTCCTGTTGTTCCTGTACTTGTTGTTGTTGTTGTTCTTGTCGTTCTTGTTGTTCTTGTTGTTCTTGTTGTTCTTGTTGTTCTTGTTGTTCTTGTTGTTCTTGTTGTTCTTGTTGTTCTTGTTGTTCTTGTTGTTCTTGTTGTTCTTGTTGTTCTTGTTGTTCTTGTTGTTCTTGTTGTTCTTGTTGTTCTTGTTGTTCTTGTTGTTCATGTTGCTGTTGTTCTTGTTGATCTTGTTGTACTTGTTCTTGTTGTTCTTGTTGATCTTGTTGTTGTTCTTGTTGTTCTTGTTGTTCTTGTTGTTCTTGTTGTTCTTGTTGTTCTTGTTCTTGTTGTTCTTGTTGCTGTTGTTGTTCTTGTTGTTCATGTTGTTGTTGTTCTGGTTCATGTTGTTGTTCTTGTTCTTGTTTTTCTTGTTGTGCTTGTTGTAACTTGTTGTTCTTGTTGCTATTGTTGCTCTTGTTGCTCTTGTTGTTCATGTTGTTCTTCTTGTTCTTGTTATTCTTTTTGTCCTTGTTGTTCTTGCTGTTGTTGTTACCGTTGTTCTTGTTGTTCTTGTTGTTGTTGTTGTTGTTCTTGTTGTTCACGTTGTAGTGGTTCTGGTAGATGTTGTTGTTCTTGTTCTTGTTGTTCTTGTTGTTCTTGTTGTTCTTGTTGCTCTTGTTGTTCTTGTTGTTCCTGTTGTTCTTGTTCTTCTTGTTGTTGTTGTTGTTGTTCATCTTGTTGTTGTTCTTGCTGTTCGTGTTCTTGTTGCTCTTGTTGTTCTTGTTGTTCTAGTTGTTCTTGTTGTTCTTGTTGTTCTTCTTGTTCTTGTTGTTCTTGTTGTTCTTGTTGTTCTTGTTGTTCTTGTTGTTCTCGTTGTTCTTGTTGTTCTTGTTGTTCTTGTTGCTCTTGTTGTTCTTGTTGTTCCTGTTGTTCCTGTTGTTCTTGTTGTTCTTGTTGTTCTTGTCGTTCTTGTTCTTGTTGTACTTGTTGTTGTTGTTCTTGTTGTTCTGGTTGTTGTTGCTCTTGTTGTTCATGTTGCTGTTGTTCTTGTTGTTCTTCTTGTTCCTGTTGTTCTTGTTGTTCTTGTTGTTCTTGTCGTTCTTGTTCTTGTTGTACTTGTTGTTGTTGTTCTTGTTGTTCTGGTTGTTGTTGCTCTTGTTGTTCATGTTGCTGTTGTTCTTGTTGATCCTGTTGTACTTGTTCTTGTTGTTCTTGTTGTTCTTGTTGTTCTTGTTGTTCTTGTTGTTCTTGATGTTCTTGTTGTTCTTGTTGTTCTTGTTGTTCTTGTTGTTCTTGTTGTTCTTGTTGTTCTTGTTGTTCTTGTTGTTCTTGTTGTTCTTGCTGTTGTTGTTCCTGTTGTTCCTGTACTTGTTGTTGTTGTTGTTGTTCTTGTCGTTCTTGTTGTTCTTGTTGTTCTTGTTGATCTTGTTGTTCTTCTTGTTCTTGTTGTTCTTGTTGTTCTTGTTGTTCTTGTTGTTCTTGTTGTTCTTGTTGCTCTTGTTGTTCTTGTTGTTCCTGTTGTTCTTGTTGTTCTTGTTGTTCTTGTTGTTCTTGTTGTTCTTGTTGTTCTTGTTGTTCTTGTTGTTCTTGTTGTTCTTGTTGTTCTTGTTGTTCTTGTTGTTCTTGTTGTTCTTGTTGTTCTTGCTGTTCTTGTTGTTCTTGTTGTTCTTGTTGTTCTTGTTGTTCTTGTTGTTCTTGTTGTTCTTGTTGTTCTTGTTGTTCTTGTTGTTCTTGTTGTTCTTGTTGTTCTTGTTGTTCTTGTTGTTCTTGTTGTTCTTGTTGTTCTTGTTGTTCTTGTTGTTCTTGTTGTTCTTGTTGCTCTTGTTGCTCTTGTTGTTCTTGTTGTTCTTGTTGTTCTTGCTGTTGTTGTTCCTGTTGTTCCTGTACTTGTTGTTGTTGTTGTTCTTGTCGTTCTTGTTGTTCTTGTTGTTCTTATTGTTCTTGTTGTTCTTGTTGTTCTTGTTGCTTTAGTCGTTGTTGTTCCCGTTGATCTTGTACTTGTTGCTCTTGTTGTTGTTGATCCCGTTGTTCTTGTTGTTCTTGTTGTTCTTGTTGTTCTTGTTGTTCTTGTTGTTCTTGTTGTTCTTGTTGTTCATGTTGCTGTTGTTCTTGTTGATCTTGTTGTACTTGTTCTTGTTGTTCTTGTTGATCTTGTTGTTGTTGTTCTTGTTGTTCTTGTTGTTGTTGTTCTTGTTGTTGTTGTTCTTGTTGTTCTTGTTGTTGTTGTTCTTGTTGTTGTTGTCCTTGTTGTTGTTGTAGTTCTTAACGTTCTTGTTGATCTTGTTGTTGTTGTTCTTGTTGTTCTTGTTGTTCTTGTTGTTCTTGTTGTTCTTGTAGTTCTTGTTGTTCTTGTTGTTCTTGTTGTTCATGTTGCTGTTGTTCTTGTTCTTGTTGTTCTCGTTGATCTTGTTGTTCTTGTTTTCTTGTTGTTCTTGTTGTTTTTGTCCTTGTTGTTCTTGTTGTTCTTGTTGTTCTTGTTTTCTTGTTGTTCTTGTTGTTGTTGTTGTCCTTGTTGTTCTTGTTGTTCTTGTTATTCTTGTTGTTCTTGTTGTTCTTGTTGTTCTTGTTGTTCTTGTTGTTCTTGTTTTCTTGTTGTTCTTGTTGTTGTTGTTGTTCTTGTTGTTTCTGTTGTTCTTGTTGTTCTTAAAGTTCATCTTGTTCTTCTTGTTCTTGTTGTTCGTGTTGTTCGTGTTGTTCTTCTTGTTCTTCTTGTCCTTCTTGTTCTTCTTGTTCTTCTTGTTCTTCTTGTTCTTCTTGTTATTGTTGTTCTTGTTGTTGTTGTTGTTCTTGTTGTTCTTGTTGTTCTTGTTGTTCGTGTTGTTCTTCATGCTCTTGTTGTTCTTGTTGTTCTTGTTGTTCTTGTTTTTCTTGTTGTTCTTGTTTTTCTTGTTGTTCTTGTTTTTCTTGTTGTTCTTGTTGTTCTTGTTGTTCTTGTTGTTCTTGTTGTTCTTGTTGTTCTTGTTGTTCTTGTTGTTCTTGTTGTTCTTGTTCTTGTTGTTCTTGTTGTTCATGTTGTTGTTGTTCTTGTTGTTCTTGTTGTTATTGTTGTTGTTGTTCTTGTTGTTCTTCTTGTTGTTCTTCTTGCTCTTCTTGTTCTTCTTCTTGTTGTTGTTGTTCTTGTTGTTCTTGTTCTTGTTGTTCTCCTTGTTCTTGTTGTTCTTCTTGTTCTAGTTGCTCTTGTTGTTCCTGTTGTTCTAGTTGTTATTGTTGTTCCTGTTGTTCCTGTTGTTCCTGTTGTTCTTGTTGTTCTTGTTGTTCTTGTTGTTCTTGTTGTTCTTGTTGCTCTTGTTGCTCTTGTTGTTCTTGTTGTTCTTGTTGTTCTTGTTGTTCTTGTTGTTCTTGTTGTTCTTGTTGTTCTCCTTGTTCTTGTTGTTCTTGTTGTTCTTGTTGTTCTTGTTGTTCTTGCTGTTCTTGTTGTTCTTGTTGTTCTTGTTGTTCTTGTTGTTCTTGTAGTTCTTGTGGTTCTTGTTGATCTTGTTGTTCTTGTTGTTCTTGTTGTTCTTGTTGTTCTAGTTGTTCTTGTTGTTCTTGTTGTTCTTGTTGTTCTTGTTGTTCTTGTTATTCTTGTTGTTCTTGTTGTTCTTGTTGTTCTTGTTGTTCTTGTTGTTCTTGTTGTTCTTGTTGTTCTTGTTGTTCTTGTTTTTCTTGTTGTACGTGATGTTCTTGTTGTTCTTGTTGTTCTTGTTGCTCTTGTTGTTCTTGTTGTTCTTGTTGTTCTTGTTGTTCTTGTTGTCCTTGTTGTTCTTGTTGTTCTTGTTGTTCTTGTTGTTCTTGTTGTTCTTGTTGTTCTTGTTGTTCTTGTTGTTCTTGTTGTTCTTGTTGTTCTTGTTGTTCTTGTTGTTCTTGTTGTTCTTGTTGTTCTTGTTGTTCTTGTTGTTCTTGTTGTTCTTGTTGTTCTTGTTGTTCTTGTTGTTCTTGTTGTTCATGTTGCTGTTGTTCTTGTTGATCTTGTTGTACTTGTTCTTGTTGTTCTTGTTGATCTTGTTGTTGTTCTTGTTGTTCTTGTTGTTCTTGTTGTTCTTGTTGTTCTTGTTGTTCTTGTTCTTGTTGTTCTTGTTGCTGTTGTTGTTCTTGTTGTTCATGTTGTTGTTGTTCTGGTTCATGTTGTTGTTCTTGTTCTTGTTTTTCTTGTTGTGCTTGTTGTAACTTGTTGTTCTTGTTGCTATTGTTGCTCTTGTTGCTCTTGTTGTTCATGTTGTTCTTCTTGTTCTTGTTATTCTTTTTGTCCTTGTTGTTCTTGCTGTTGTTGTTACCGTTGTTCTTGTTGTTCTTGTTGTTGTTGTTGTTGTTCTTGTTGTTCACGTTGTAGTGGTTCTGGTAGATGTTGTTGTTCTTGTTCTTGTTGTTCTTGTTGTTCTTGTTGTTCTTGTTGCTCTTGTTGTTCTTGTTGTTCCTGTTGTTCTTGTTCTTCTTGTTGTTGTTGTTGTTGTTCATCTTGTTGTTGTTCTTGCTGTTCGTGTTCTTGTTGCTCTTGTTGTTCTTGTTGTTCTAGTTGTTCTTGTTGTTCTTGTTGTTCTTCTTGTTCTTGTTGTTCTTGTTGTTCTTGTTGTTCTTGTTGTTCTTGTTGTTCTCGTTGTTCTTGTTGTTCTTGTTGTTCTTGTTGCTCTTGTTGTTCTTGTTGTTCCTGTTGTTCCTGTTGTTCTTGTTGTTCTTGTTGTTCTTGTCGTTCTTGTTCTTGTTGTACTTGTTGTTGTTGTTCTTGTTGTTCTGGTTGTTGTTGCTCTTGTTGTTCATGTTGCTGTTGTTCTTGTTGTTCTTCTTGTTCCTGTTGTTCTTGTTGTTCTTGTTGTTCTTGTCGTTCTTGTTCTTGTTGTACTTGTTGTTGTTGTTCTTGTTGTTCTGGTTGTTGTTGCTCTTGTTGTTCATGTTGCTGTTGTTCTTGTTGATCCTGTTGTACTTGTTCTTGTTGTTCTTGTTGTTCTTGTTGTTCTTGTTGTTCTTGTTGTTCTTGATGTTCTTGTTGTTCTTGTTGTTCTTGTTGTTCTTGTTGTTCTTGTTGTTCTTGTTGTTCTTGTTGTTCTTGTTGTTCTTGTTGTTCTTGTTGTTCTTGTTGTTCTTGTTGTTCTTGTTGTTCTTGTTGTTCTTGTTGTTCTTGTTGTTCTTGTTGTTCTTGTTGTTCTTGTTCTTGTTGTTCTTGTTCTTGTTGTTCTTGTTTTTCTTGTTGTTCTTGTTGTTCTTGTTGTTCTTGTTGTTCTTGTTGTTCTTGTTGTTCTTGTTGTTCTTGTTGTTCTTGTTGTTCTTGTTGTTCTTGTTGTTCTTGTTGTTCTTGTTGTTCTTGTTGTTCTTGTTGTTCTTGTTGTTCTTGTTGTTCTTGTTGTTCTTGTTGTTCTTGTTGTTCTTGTTATTCTTTTTGTCCTTGTTGTTCTTGCTGTTGTTGTTCCCGTAGTTCTTGTTCTTGTTGTTCTTGTTGCTCTTGTTGTTCTTGTTGTTCCTGTTGTTCTTGTTCTAATTGTTGTTGTTGTTGTTGTTCTTGTTGTTGTTGTTGTTCTTGCTGCTTTTGTTGCTCTTGTTGTTCTCATTGTTTCCGTTATTCTCGTTGTTCTCGTTGTTCTCGTTGTTCTTGTTGTTCTTTTTGTTATTGTTGTCCCTGTTGTTGTTGTTGCTGTTGTTGTTCTTGTTGTTCATGTTGTTGTTGTTCTGGTTGATGTTGTTGTTCTTGTTCTTGTTTTTCTTGTTGTGCTTGTTGTTCTTTTTGTTCTTGTTGTTATTGTTGCTCTTGTTGCTCTTGTTGTTCATGTTGTTCTTCTTGTACTTGTTATTCTTTTTGTCCTTGTTGTTCTTGCAGTTGTTGTTCCCGTTGTTCTTGTTCTTGTTGTTCTTGTTGCTCTTGTTGTTCTTGTTGTTCTTGTTCTTCTTGTTGTTGTTCTTGTTGTTCTTGTTGTTCTTGTTGTTCTTGTTGTTCTTGTTGTTCTTGTTGTTCTTGTTGTACTTGTTGTTCTTGTTGTTCTTGCTGTTCTTGTCGTTCTTGTTGTTCTTGTTGGTCTTGTTGTTCTTGTTGTTCTTGTTGTTCTTGTTGTTCCTGTTGTTCTTGTTGTTCCTGTTGTACTTGTTGTTCTTGTTGTTCTCGTTGTTCTCGTTGTTCTTGTTGTTCTTGTTGTTCTTGTTGTTCTTGTTGTTCTTGTTGTTCTTGATGTTCTTGTTGTTCTTGTTGTTCTTGTTGTTCTTGTTGTTCTTGTTGTTCTTGTTGTTCTTGTTGTTCTTGTTGTTCTTGTTGTTCTTGTTGCTCTTGTTGATCTTGTTGCTCTTGTTGCTCTTGTTGCTCTTGTTGCTCTTGTTGCTCTTGTTGCTCTTGTTGCTCTTCATGTTCTTGTTGCTCTTGTTGCTGTTGTTGCTCTTGTTGCTGTTGTGGTTGTTGTTGTTCTAGTTGTTCTTGTTGTTGTTGTTCTGGTTGTTCTTGTTGTTCTTGTTGTTCCGGTTGTTCCTGTTGTTGTTCTTGTTGTTCTTGTTGTTGTTGTTCTTATTTTTGTTGTTGTTGTTTTTCTCGCTGTTCTTGTTCTTGTTGTTCTTGTTGTTGTTGTTGTTCTTGTTGTTGTTGTTGTTGTTGTTCTTGTTGTTCTTGTTGTTCTTGTTGTTCTTGTTGTTCTTGTTGTTCTTGTTGTTCTTGTTGTTCTTGTTGTTCTTGTTGTTCTTGTTGTTCTTGTTGTTCTTGTTGTTCTTGTTGTTCTTGTTGTTCTTGTTGTTCTTGTTGTTCTTGTTGTTCTTGTTGTTCTTGTTGTTCTTGTTGTTCTTGTTGTTCTTGTTGTTCTTGTTGTTCTTGTTGTTCTTGTTGTTCTTGTTGTTCTTGTTGTTCTTGTTGTTCTTGTTGTTCTTGTTGTTCTTGTTGTTCTTGTTGTTCTTGTTGTTCTTGTTGTTCTTGTTATTCTTGTTGTTCTTGTTGTTCTTGTTGTTCTTGTTGTTCT
>NW_027476097.1:237500-242500 GCF_051020955.1 Megalopta genalis
TGTTGTTCATGTTGTTGTTGTTCTTGTTGTTCTTGTTGTTATTGTTGTTGTTGTTCTTGTTGTTCTTCTTGTTGTTCTTCTTGCTCTTCTTGTTCTTCTTCTTGTTGTTGTTGTTCTTGTTGTTCTTGTTCTTGTTGTTCTCCTTGTTCTTGTTGTTCTTCTTGTTCTAGTTGCTCTTGTTGTTCCTGTTGTTCTAGTTGTTATTGTTGTTCCTGTTGTTCCTGTTGTTCCTGTTGTTCTTGTTGTTCTTGTTGTTCTTGTTGTTCTTGTTGTTCTTGTTGCTCTTGTTGCTCTTGTTGTTCTTGTTGTTCTTGTTGTTCTTGTTGTTCTTGTTGTTCTTGTTGTTCTTGTTGTTCTCCTTGTTCTTGTTGTTCTTGTTGTTCTTGTTGTTCTTGTTGTTCTTGCTGTTCTTGTTGTTCTTGTTGTTCTTGTTGTTCTTGTTGTTCTTGTTGTTCTTGTTGTTCTTGTTGATCTTGTTGTTCTTGTTGTTCTTGTTGTTCTTGTTGTTCTAGTTGTTCTTGTTGTTCTTGTTGTTCTTGTTGTTCTTGTCGTTCTTGTTGTTCTTGTTGTTCTTATTGTTCTTGTTGTTCTTGTTGTTCTTGTTGCTTTAGTCGTTGTTGTTCCCGTTGATCTTGTTCTTGTTGCTCTTGTTGTTGTTGATCCCGTTGTTCTTGTTGTTCTTGTTGTTCTTGTTGTTCTTGTTGTTCTTGTTGTTCTTGTTGTTCTTGTTGTTCTTGTTGTTCTTGTTGTTCTTGTTGTTCATGTTGCTGTTGTTCTTGTTGATCTTGTTGTACTTGTTCTTGTTGTTCTTGTTGATCTTGTTGTTGTTGTTCTTGTTGTTCTTGTTGTTGTTGTTCTTGTTGTTGTTGTTCTTGTTGTTCTTGTTGTTGTTGTTCTTGTTGTTGTCGTCCTTGTTGTTGTTGTAGTTCTTAACGTTCTTGTTGATCTTGTTGTTGTTGTTCTTGTTGTTCTTGTTGTTCTTGTTGTTCTTGTTGTTCTTGTAGTTCTTGTTGTTCTTGTTGTTCTTGTTGTTCATGTTGCTGTTGTTCTTGTTCTTGTTGTTCTCGTTGATCTTGTTGTTCTTGTTTTCTTGTTGTTCTTGTTGTTTTTGTCCTTGCTGTTCTTGTTGTTCTTGTTGTTCTTGTTTTCTTGTTGTTCTTGTTGTTGTTGTTGTCCTTGTTGTTCTTGTTGTTCTTGTTATTCTTGTTGTTCTTGTTGTTCTTGTTGTTCTTGTTGTTCTTGTTGTTCTTGTTTTCTTGTTGTTCTTGTTGTTGTTGTTGTTCTTGTTGTTTCTGTTGTTCTTGTTGTTCTTAAAGTTCATCTTGTTCTTCTTGTTCTTGTTGTTCGTGTTGTTCGTGTTGTTCTTCTTGTTCTTCTTGTCCTTCTTGTTCTTCTTGTTCTTCTTGTTCTTCTTGTTCTTCTTGTTATTGTTGTTCTTGTTGTTGTTGTTGTTCTTGTTGTTCTTGTTGTTCTTGTTGTTCGTGTTGTTCTTCTTGCTCTTGTTGTTCTTGTTGTTCTTGTTGTTCTTGTTGTTCTTGTTTTTCTTGTTGTTCTTGTTTTTCTTGTTGTTCTTGTTTTTCTTGTTGTTCTTGTTGTTCTTGTTGTTCTTGTTGTTCTTGTTGTTCTTGTTGTTCTTGTTGTTCTTGTTGTTCTTGTTGTTCTTGTTCTTGTTGTTCTTGTTGTTCATGTTGTTGTTGTTCTTGTTGTTCTTGTTGTTATTGTTGTTGTTGTTCTTGTTGTTCTTCTTGTTGTTCTTCTTGCTCTTCTTGTTCTTCTTCTTGTTGTTGTTGTTCTTGTTGTTCTTGTTCTTGTTGTTCTCCTTGTTCTTGTTGTTCTTCTTGTTCTAGTTGCTCTTGTTGTTCCTGTTGTTCTAGTTGTTATTGTTGTTCCTGTTGTTCCTGTTGTTCCTGTTGTTCTTGTTGTTCTTGTTGTTCTTGTTGTTCTTGTTGTTCTTGTTGCTCTTGTTGCTCTTGTTGTTCTTGTTGTTCTTGTTGTTCTTGTTGTTCTTGTTGTTCTTGTTGTTCTTGTTGTTCTCCTTGTTCTTGTTGTTCTTGTTGTTCTTGTTGTTCTTGTTGTTCTTGCTGTTCTTGTTGTTCTTGTTGTTCTTGTTGTTCTTGTTGTTCTTGTTGTTCTTGTTGTTCTTGTTGATCTTGTTGTTCTTGTTGTTCTTGTTGTTCTTGTTGTTCTAGTTGTTCTTGTTGTTCTTGTTGTTCTTGTTGTTCTTGTTGTTCTTGTTATTCTTGTTGTTCTTGTTGTTCTTGTTGTTCTTGTTGTTCTTGTTGTTCTTGTTGTTCTTGTTGTTCTTGTTGTTCTTGTTGTTCTTGTTTTTCTTGTTGTACGTGATGTTCTTGTTGTTCTTGTTGTTCTTGTTGTTCTTGTTGCTCTTGTTGTTCTTGTTGTTCTTGTTGTTCTTGTTGTTCTTGTTGTTCTTGTTGTTCTTGTTGTTCTTGTTGTTCTTGTTGTTCTTGTTGTTCTTGTTGTTCTTGTTGTTCTTGTTGTTCTTGTTGTTCTTGTTGTTCTTGTTGTTCTTGTTGTTCTTGTTGTTCTTGTTGTTCTTGTTGTTCTTGTTGTTCATGTTGCTGTTGTTCTTGTTGATCTTGTTGTACTTGTTCTTGTTGTTCTTGTTGATCTTGTTGTTGTTCTTGTTGTTCTTGTTGTTCTTGTTGTTCTTGTTGTTCTTGTTCTTGTTGTTCTTGTTGCTGTTGTTGTTCTTGTTGTTCATGTTGTTGTTGTTCTGGTTCATGTTGTTGTTCTTGTTCTTGTTTTTCTTGTTGTGCTTGTTGTAACTTGTTGTTCTTGTTGCTATTGTTGCTCTTGTTGCTCTTGTTGTTCATGTTGTTCTTCTTGTTCTTGTTATTCTTTTTGTCCTTGTTGTTCTTGCTGTTGTTGTTCCCGTTGTTCTTGTTGTTCTTGTTGTTGTTGTTGTTGTTCTTGTTGTTCACGTTGTTGTGGTTCTGGTAGATGTTGTTGTTCTTGTTCTTGTTGTTCTTGTTGTTCTTGTTGTTCTTGTTGCTCTTGTTGTTCTTGTTGTTCCTGTTGTTCTTGTTCTTCTTGTTGTTGTTGTTGTTGTTCATCTTGTTGTTGTTCTTGCTGTTCGTGTTCTTGTTGCTCTTGTTGTTCTTGTTGTTCTAGTTGTTCTTGTTGTTCTTGTTGTTCTTCTTGTTCTTGTTGTTCTTGTTGTTCTTGTTGTTCTTGTTGTTCTTGTTGTTCTCGTTGTTCTTGTTGTTCTTGTTGTTCTTGTTGCTCTTGTTGTTCTTGTTGTTCCTGTTGTTCCTGTTGTTCTTGTTGTTCTTGTTGTTCTTGTCGTTCTTGTTCTTGTTGTACTTGTTGTTGTTGTTCTTGTTGTTCTGGTTGTTGTTGCTCTTGTTGTTCATGTTGCTGTTGTTCTTGTTGTTCTTCTTGTTCCTGTTGTTCTTGTTGTTCTTGTTGTTCTTGTCGTTCTTGTTCTTGTTGTACTTGTTGTTGTTGTTCTTGTTGTTCTGGTTGTTCTTGTTGTTCTTGTTGTTCTTGTTGTTCTTGTTGTTCTTGTTGTTCTTGTTGTTCTTGTTGTTCTTGTTGTTCTTGTTGTTCTTGTTGTTCTTGTTGTTCTTGTTGTTCTTGTTGTTCTTGTTGTTCTTGTTGTTCTTGTTGTTCTTGTTGTTCTTGTTGTTCTTGTTGTTCTTGTTGTTCTTGTTGTTCTTGTTGTTCTTGTTGTTCTTGTTGTTCTTGTTGTTCTTGTTCTTGTTGTTCTTGTTTTTCTTGTTGTTCTTGTTGTTCTTGTTGTTCTTGTTGTTCTTGTTGTTCTTGTTGTTCTTGTTGTTCTTGTTGTTCTTGTTGTTCTTGTTGTTCTTGTTGTTCTTGTTGTTCTTGTTGTTCTTGTTGTTCTTGTTGTTCTTGCTGCTTTTGTTGCTCTTGTTGTTCTCATTGTTTCCGTTATTCTCGTTGTTCTCGTTGTTCTCGTTGTTCTTGTTGTTCTTTTTGTTATTGTTGTCCCTGTTGTTGTTGTTGCTGTTGTTGTTCTTGTTGTTCATGTTGTTGTTGTTCTGGTTGATGTTGTTGTTCTTGTTCTTGTTTTTCTTGTTGTGCTTGTTGTTCTTTTTGTTCTTGTTGTTATTGTTGCTCTTGTTGCTCTTGTTGTTCATGTTGTTCTTCTTGTACTTGTTATTCTTTTTGTCCTTGTTGTTCTTGCTGTTGTTGTTCCCGTTGTTCTTGTTCTTGCTGTTCTTGTTGCTCTTGTTGTTCTTGTTGTTCTTGTTCTTCTTGTTGTTGTTCTTGTTGTTCTTGTTGTTCTTGTTGTTCTTGTTGTTCTTGTTGTTCTTGTTGTACTTGTTGTTCTTGTTGTTCTTGCTGTTCTTGTCGTTCTTGTTGTTCTTGTTGGTCTTGTTGTTCTTGTTGTTCTTGTTGTTCTTGTTGTTCCTGTTGTTCTTGTTGTTCCTGTTGTACTTGTTGTTCTTGTTTTTCTCGTTGTTCTCGTTGTTCTTGTTGTTCTTGTTGTTCTTGTTGTTCTTGTTGTTCTTGTTGTTCTTGTTGTTCTTGTTGTTCTTGTTGTTCTTGTTGTTCTTGTTGTTCTTGTTGTTCTTGTTGTTCTTGTTGTTCTTGTTGTTCTTGTTGCTCTTGTTGATCTTGTTGCTCTTGTTGCTCTTGTTGCTCTTGTTGCTCTTGTTGCTCTTGTTGCTCTTGTTGCTCTTCATGTTCTTGTTGCTCTTGTTGCTGTTGTTGCTCTTGTTGCTGTTGTGGTTGTTGTTGTTCTAGTTGTTCTTGTTGTTGTTGTTCTGGTTGTTCTTGTTGTTCTTGTTGTTCCGGTTGTTCCTGTTGTTGTTCTTGTTGTTCTTGTTGTTGTTGTTCTTATTTTTGTTGTTGTTGTTTTTCTCGCTGTTCTTGTTCTTGTTGTTCTTGTTGTTGTTGTTGTTCTTGTTGTTGTTGTTGTTGTTGTTGTTGTTGTTCTTGTTGTTCTTGTTGTTCTTGTTGTTCTTGTTGTTCTTGTTGTTCTTGTTGTTCTTGTTGTTCTTGTTGTTCTTGTT
>NW_027476097.1:255000-265000 GCF_051020955.1 Megalopta genalis
TGTTCTTGCTGTTCTTGTTCTTGTTGCTCTTGTTGTTCTTGTTGTTCTCGTTGCTCTTGTTGTTCTTGTTGCTCTTGTTGTTCTTGTTGTTCTTGTTGTTCTTGTTGTTCTTGTTGTTCTTGTTGTTCTTGTTGTTCTTGTTGTTCTTGTTGTTCTTGTTGTTCTTGTTGTTCTTGTTGTTCTTGTTGTTCTTGTTGTTCTTGTTGTTCTTGTTGTTCTTGTTGTTCTTGCTGTTCTTGTCGTTCTTGTTGTTCTTGTTGGTCTTGTTGTTCTTGTTGTTCTTGTTGTTCTTGTTGTTCCTGTTGTTCTTGTTGTTCCTGTTGTACTTGTTGTTCTCGTTGTTCTCGTTGTTCTTGTTGTTCTTGTTGTTCTTGTTGTTCTTGTTGTTCTTGTTGTTCTTGTTGTTCTTGTTGTTCTTGTTGTTCTTGTTGTTCTTGTTGTTCTTGTTGTTCTTGTTGTTCTCGTTGTTCTTGTTGTTCTTGTTGTTCTTGTTGCTCTTGTTGATCTTGTTGCTCTTGTTGCTCTTGTTGCTCATGTTGCTCTTGTTGCTCTTGTTGCTCTTGTTGCTCTTGTTGCTCTTCATGTTCTTGTTGCTCTTGTTGCTGTTGTTGCTCTTGTTGCTGTTGTGGTTGTTGTTGTTCTAGTTGTTCTTGTTGTTGTTGTTCTGGTTGTTCTTGTTGTTCTTGTTGTTCCGGTTGTTCCTGTTGTTGTTCTTGTTGTTCTTGTTGTTGTTGTTCTTATTTTTGTTGTTGTTGTTTTTCTCGCTGTTCTTGTTCTTGTTGTTCTTGTTGTTGTTGTTGTTCTTGTTGTTGTTGTTGTTGTTGTTCTTGTTGTTCTTGTTGTTCTTGTTGTTCTTGTTGCTCTTGTTGTTCTCATTGTTTCCGTTGTTCTCGTTGTCCTCGTTGTTCTCGTTGTTCTTGTTGTTCTTGTTGTTCTTTTTGTTCTTTTTGTTCTTGTTGTTCTTGTTGTTCTTGTTGTCCTTGTTGTTGTTGTCGCTGTTGTTGTTCTTGTTGTTCATGTTGTTGTTGTTCTGGTTGATGTTGTTGTTCATGTTCTTGTTTTTCTTGTTGTGCTTGTTGTTCTTTTTGTTCTTGTTGTTATTGTTGCTCTTGTTGCTCTTGTTGTTCATGTTGTTCTTCTTGTACTTGTCGTTCTTGTTGTTCTTGTTGTTCTTGTTGTTCTTGTTGCTCTTGTTGTTCTCATTGTTTCCGTTGTTCTCGTTGTCCTCGTTGTTCTCGTTGTTCTTGTTGTTCTTGTTGTTCTTTTTGTTCTTTTTGTTCTTGTTGTTCTTGTTGTTCTTGTTGTCCTTGTTGTTGTTGTCGCTGTTGTTGTTCTTGTTGTTCATGTTGTTGTTGTTCTGGTTGATGTTGTTGTTCATGTTCTTGTTTTTCTTGTTGTGCTTGTTGTTCTTTTTGTTCTTGTTGTTATTGTTGCTCTTGTTGCTCTTGTTGTTCATGTTGTTCTTCTTGTACTTGTCGTTCTTGTTGTTCTTGTTGTTCTTGTTGCTCTTGTTGTTCTTGTTGTTCTTGTTGTTCTTGTTGTTCTTGTTGTTCTTGTTCTTGTTGTTCTTGTTTTTCTTGTTTTTCTTGTTGTTCTTGTTGTTCTTGTTGTTCTTGTTGTTCTTGTTGTTCTTGTTGTTCTTGTTGTTCTTGTTGTTCTTGTTGTTCTTGTTGTTCTTGTTGTTCTTGTTGTTCTTGTTGTTCTTGTTGATCTTGTTGTTCTTGTTGGTCTTGTTGCTCTTGTTGATCTTGTTGCTCTTGTTGCTCTTGTTGCTCTTGTTGCTCTTGTTGCTCTTGTTGCTCTTGTTGCTCTTGTTGCTCTTCATGTTCTTGTTGCTCTTGTTGCTGTTGTTGCTCTTGTTGCTGTTGTGGTTGTTGTTGTTCTAGTTGTTCTTGTTGTTGTTGTTCTGGTTGTTCTTGTTGTTCTTGTTGTTCCGGTTGTTCCTGTTGTTGTTCTTGTTGTTCTTGTTGTTGTTGTTCTTATTTTTGTTGTTGTTGTTTTTCTCGCTGTTCTTGTTCTTGTTGTTCTTGTTGTTGTTGTTGTTGTTCTTGTTGTTGTTGTTGTTGTTGTTCTTGTTGTTCTTGTTGTTCTTGTTGTTCTTATTGTTCTTGTTGTTCTTGTTGTTCTTGTTGTTCTTGTTGTTCTTGTTGTTCTTGTTGTTCTTGTTGTTCTTGTTGTTCTTGTTGTTCTTGTTGTTCTTGTTGTTCTTGTTGTTCTTGTTGTTCTTGTTGTTCTTGTTGTTCTTGTTGTTCTTGTTGTTCTTGTTGTTCTTGTTGTTCTTGTTGTTCTTGTTGTTCTTGTTGTTCCGGTTGTTCTTGTTGTTCTTGTTCTTGTTGTTCTTGCTGTTCATGTTGTCTTGTTGTTCTTGTTGTTCTAGTTGTTCTTGTTGTTCCTGTTGTTCTTGTTGTTCTTGTTGTTCTTGTTGTTCTTGTCGTTTCTTGGTGTTGTTGTTCTAGTTGTTGTTGTTGCTCTTGTTGTTCCGGTTGTTCATGTTCTTGTTCTTGTTGTTGTTGTTGTTCTTATTTTTGCTGTTGTTGTTGTTGTTTTTCTTGCTGTTCTAGTTCTTGTTGTTCTTGTTGTTCTTGCTGGTCATGTTGTTCTTGTTGTTCTTGTTGTTGTTGTTATTGTCCTTGTTGTTCTTGTTATTCTTGTTGTTCTTGTTGTTCTTGTTGTTCTTGTTGTAATTGTTGTTCTCGTTGTTCTTGTTGTTCTTGTTGTTCTTGTTGTTCTTGTTGTTCTTGTTGTTCTTGTTGTTCTTGTTGTTCTTGTTGTTCTTGTTGTTCTTGTTGTTCTTGTTGTTCTTGTTGTTCTTGTTGTTCTTGTTGTTCTTGTTGCTCTTGTTGATCTTGTTGCTCTTGTTGCTCTTGTTGCTCTTGTTGCTCTTGTTGATCTTGTTGCTCTTGTTGCTCTTCATGTTCTTGTTGCTCTTGTTGCTGTTGTTGCTCTTGTTGCTGTTGTTGCTCTTGTTGCTGTTGTGGTTGTTGTTGTTCTAGTTGTTCTTGTTCTTGTTGTTCTGGTTGTTCTTGTTGTTCTTGTTGTTCCGGTTGTTCCTGTTGTTGCTCTTGTTGTTCTTGTTGTTGTTGTTCTTATTTTTGTTGTTGTTGTTTTTCTCGCTGTTCTTGTTCTTGTTGTTCTTGTTGTTGTTGTTGTTCTTGTTGTTGTTGTTCTTGTTGTTCTTGTTGTTCTTGTTGTTCTTGTTGTTCTTGTTGTTCTTGTTGTTCTTGTTGTTCTTGTTGTTCTTGTTGTTCTTGTTGTTCTTGTTGTTCTTGTTGTTCTTGTTGTTCTTGTTGTTCTTGTTGTTCTTGTTGTTCTTGTCGTTCTTGATGTTCCGGTTGTTCTTGTTGTTCTTGTTCTTGTTGTTCTTGTTGTTCTTGTTGTTCTTGTTGTACTTGCTGTTCATGTTGTCTTGTTGTTCTTGTTGTTCTAGTTGTTCTTGTTGTTCCTGTTGTTCTTGTTGTTCTTGTTGTTCTTGTTGTTCTTGTTCTTCTTGTTGTTGTTGTTGTTGTTCTTGTTGTTGTTGTTGTTGTTGTTCTTGTTGCTCTTGTTGTTCTTGTTGTTCTTGTTCTTGTTGCTCTTGTTCTTCTTGTTGTTGTTGTTGTTGTTCTTGTTGCTCTTGTTGTTCTTGTTGTTCTTGTTCTTGTTGCTCTTGTTGTTCTTGTTGTTCTTGTTGTTCTTGTTGCTCTTGTTGTTCTTGTTGTTCTTGTTGTTCTTGTTGTTCTTGCTGTTGTTGTTCCTGTTCCTGTACTTGTTGTTGTTGTTGTTCTTGTCGTTCTTGTTGTTCTTGTTGTTCTTATTGTTCTTGTTGTTCTTGTTGTTCTTGTTGCTTTAGTCGTTGTTGTTCCCGTTGATCTTGTTCTTGTTGCTCTTGTTGTTGTTGATCCCGTTGTTCTTGTTGTTCTTGTTGTTCTTGTTGTTCTTGTTGTTCTTGTTGAACTTGTTGCTTTTGTTGCTCTTGTTGTTCTTGTTGTTCTTGTTGTTCTTGTTGTTCTTGTTGCTTTTGTTGCTCTTGTTGTTCTCATTGTTTCCGTTATTCTCGTTGTTCTCGTTGTTCTCGTTGTTCTTGTTGTTCTTTTTGTTATTGTTGTCCCTGTTGTTGTTGTTGCTGTTGTTGTTCTTGTTGTTCATGTTGTTGTTGTTCTGGTTGATGTTGTTGTTCTTGTTCTTGTTTTTCTTGTTGTGCTTGTTGTTCTTTTTGTTCTTGTTGTTATTGTTGCTCTTGTTGCTCTTGTTGTTCATGTTGTTCTTCTTGTACTTGTTATTCTTTTTGTCCTTGTTGTTCTTGCTGTTGTTGTTCCCGTTGTTCTTGTTGTTCTTGTTGCTCTTGTTGTTCTTGTTGTTCTTGTTCTTCTTCTTGTTGTTGTTGTTGTTCTTGTTGTTGTTGTTGTTGTTGTTCTTGTTGTTCTTGTTGTTCCGGTTGTTCCTGTTGTTGTTCTTGTTGTTCTTGTTGTTGTTGTTCTTATTTTTGTTGTTGTTGTTTTTCTCGCTGTTCTTGTTCTTGTTGTTCTTGTTGTTGTTGTTGTTCTTGTTGTTCTTGTTGTTGTTGTTCTTGTTGTTCTTGTTGTTCTTGTTGTTCTTGTTGTTCTTGTTGTTCTTGTTGTTCTTGTTGTTCTTGTTGTTCTTGTTGTTCTTGTTGCTCTTGTTGTTCTTGTTGTTCTTGTTGTTCTTGTTGTTCTTGTTGTTCTTGTTGTTCTTGTTGTTCTTGTTGTTCTTGTTGTTCTTGTTGTTCTTGTTGTTCTTGTTGTTCTTGTTGTTCTTGTTGTTCTTGTTGTTCTTGTTGTTCTTGTTGTTCTTGTTGTTCTTGTTGTTCTTGTTGTTCTTGTTGTTCTTGTTGTTCTTGTTGTTCTTGTTGTTCTTGTTGTTCTTGTTGTTCTTGTTGTTCTTGTTGTTCTTGTTGTTCTTGTTGTTCTTGTTGTTCTTGTTGTTCTTGTTGTTCTTGTTGTTCTTGTTGTTCTTGTTGTTCTTGTTGTTCTTGTTGTTCTTGTTGTTCTTGTTGTTCTTGTTGTTCTTGTTGTTCTTGTTGTTCTTGTTGTTCTTGTTGTTCTTGTTGTTCTTGTTGTTCTTGTTGTTCTTGTTGCTCTTGTTGTTCTTGTTGTTCTTGTTGTTCTTGTTGTTCTTGTTGTTCTTGTTGTTCTTATTGTTCTTGTTGTTCTTGTTGCTTTCGTCGTTGTTGTTCCCGTTGTTCTTGTTCTTGTTGCTCTTGTTGTTGATGTTCCCGTTGTTCTTGTTGTTGTTGTTGTTGTTCTTGTTGTTCTTGTTGTTGTTGTTGTTCTTGTTGTTCTTGTTGTTCTTGTTGTTCTTGTTGTTCTTGTTGTTCTTGTTGAACTTGTTGTTCTTGTTGTTCTTGTTGTTCTTGTTGTTCTTGTTGCTCTTGTTGATCTTGTTGCTCTTGTTGCTCTTGTTGCTCTTGTTGCTCTTGTTGCTCTTGTTGCTCTTCATGTTCTTGTTGCTCTTGTTGCTGTTGTTGCTCTTGTTGCTCTTGTTGCTGTTGTGGTTGTTGTTGTTCTAGTTGTTCTTGTTGTTCTTGTTCTTGTTGTTCTTGTTGCTCTTGTTGTTCTTGTTGTTCTTGTTCTTCTTGTTGTTGTTCTTGTTGTTCTTGTTGTTCTTGTTGTTCTTGTTGTTCTTGTTGTTCTTGTTGTTCTTGTCGTTCTTGTTGTTCTTGTTGTTCTTGCTGTTCTTGTCGTTCTTGTTGTTCTTGTTGGTCTTGTTGTTCTTGTTGTTCTTGTTGTTCTTGTTGTTCATGTTGTTCTTGTTGTTCCTGTTGTACTTGTTTTTCTTGTTGTTCTCGTTGTTCTCGTTGTTCTTGTTGTTCTTGTTGTTCTTGTTGTTCTTGTTGTTCTTGTTGTTCTTGTCGTTCTTGTTGTTCTTGTTGTTCTTGTTGTTCTTGTTGTTCTTGTTGTTCTTGTTGTTCTTGTTGTTCTTGTTGTTCTTGTTGTTCTTGTTGTTCTTGTTGCTCTTGTTGATCTTGTTGCTCTTGTTGCTCTTGTTGCTCTTGTTGCTCTTGTTGCTCTTCATGTTCTTGTTGCTCTTGTTGCTGTTGTTGCTCTTGTTGCTGTTGTGGTTGTTGTTGTTCTAGTTGTTCTTGTTGTTGTTGTTCTGGTTGTTCTTGTTGTTCTTGTTGTTCCGGTTGTTCCTGTTGTTGTTGTTGTTGTTCTTATTTTTGTTGTTGTTGTTTTTCTCGCTGTTCTTGTTCTTGTTGTTCTTGTTGTTCTTGTTGTTCTTGTTGTTGTTGTTGTTCTTGTTGTTGTTGTTGTTGTTGTTCTTGTTGTTCTTGTTGTTCTTGTTGTTCTTGTTGAACTTGTTGCTTTTGTTGCTCTTGTTGTTCTTGTTGTTCTTGTTGTTCTTGTTGTTCTTGTTGCTTTTGTTGCTCTTGTTGTTCTCATTGTTTCCGTTATTCTCGTTGTTCTCGTTGTTCTTCTTGTACTTGTTATTCTTTTTGTCCTTGTTGTTCTTGCTGTTGTTGTTCCCGTTGTTCTTGTTCTTGTTGTTCTTGTTGCTCTTGTTGTTCTTGTTGTTCTTGTTCTTGTTCTTGTTGTTGTTGTTGTTCTTGTTGTTGTTGTTGTTGTTGTTCTTGATGCTCTTGTTGTTCTTGTTGCTCTTGTTGTTCTTGTTGTTCATGTTCTTGTTGCTCTTGTTGTTCTTGTTGTTGTTGTTGTTGTTGTTCTTGTTGCTCTTGTTGTTCTTGTTGTTCTTGTTCTTGTTGCTCTTGTTGTTCTTGTTGTTCTTGTTGTTCTTGTTGTTCTTGTTGTTCTTGTTGTTCTTGTTGCTCTTGTTGCTCTTGTTGCTCTTGTTGCTCTTCATGTTCTTGTTGCTCTTGTTGCTGTTGTTGCTCTTGTTGCTGTTGTGGTTGTTGTTGTTCTAGTTGTTCTTGTTGTTGTTGTTCTTGTTGTTCTTGTTGTTCTTATTGTTCTTGTTGTTCTTGTTGCTTTCGTCGTTGTTGTTCCCGTTGTTCTTGTTCTTGTTGCTCTTGTTGTTGTTGTTCCTGTTGTTCTTGTTGTTGTTGTTGTTGTTCTTGTTGTTCTTGTTGTTCTTGTTGTTCTTGTTGTTCTTGTTGTTCTTGTTGTTCTTGTTGTTCTTGTTGTTCTTGTTGTTCTTGTTGCTCTTGTTGTTCTTGTTGTTCTTGTTGTTCTTGTTGATCTTGTTGCTTTTGTTGCTCTTGTTGTTCTTGTTGTTCTTGTTGTTCTTGTTGTTCTTGTTGTTCTTGTTGTTCTTGTTGTTCTTGTTGTTCTTGTTGCTTTTGTTGCTCTTGTTGTTCTCATTGTTTCCGTTGTTCTCGTTGTCCTCGTTGTTCTCGTTGTTCTTGTTGTTCTTGTTGTTCATGTTGTTCTTCTTGTACTTGTTGTTCTTGTTGTTCTTGTTGTTCTTGTTGTTCTTGTTGCTCTTGTTGTTCTTGTTGTTCTTGTTGTTCTTGTTGTTCTTGCTGTTCTTGTCGTTCTTGTTGTTCTTGTCGTTCTTGTTGTTCTTGTTGGTCTTGTTGTTCTTGTTTTTCCTGTTGTTCTTGTTGATCTTGTTGTTCTTCTTGTTCTTGTTGTTCTTGTTGTTCTTGTTGTTCTTGTTGTTCTTGTTGTTCTTGTTGTTCTTGTTGTTCTTGTTGTTCTTGTTGTTCTTGTTGTTCTTGTTGTTCTTGTTGTTCTTGTTGTTCTTGTTGTTCTTGTTGTTCTTGTTGTTCTTGCTGTTCTTGTCGTTCTTGTTGTTCTTGTCGTTCTTGTTGTTCTTGTTGGTCTTGTTGTTCTTGTTTTTCCTGTTGTTCTTGTTGTTCCTGTTGTTCTCGTTGTTCTCGTTGTTCTTGTTGTTCTTGTTGTTCTTGTTGTTCTTGTTGTTCTTGTTGTTCTTGTTGTTCTTGTTGTTCTTGTTGTTCTTGTTGTTCTTGTTGTTCTTGTTGTTCTTGTTGTTCTTGTTGTTCTTGTTGTTCTTGTTGCTCTTGTTGATCTTGTTGCTCTTGTTGCTCTTGTTGCTCTTGTTGCTCTTGTTGATCTTGCTGCTCTTGTTGCTCTTCATGTTCTTGTTGCTCTTGTTGCTGTTGTTGCTCTTGTTGCTGTTGTTGCTCTTGTTGCTGTTGTGGTTGTTGTTGTTCTAGTTGTTCTTGTTCTTGTTGTTCTGGTTGTTCTTGTTGTTCTTGTTGTTCCGGTTGTTCCTGTTGTTGTTCTTGTTGTTCTTGTTGTTGTTGTTCTTATTTTTGTTGTTGTTGTTTTTCTCGCTGTTCTTGTTCTTGTTGTTCTTGTTGTTGTTGTTCTTGTTGTTGTTGTTCTTGTTGTTCTTGTTGTTCTTGTTGTTCTTGTTGTTCTTGTTGTTCTTGTTGTTCTTGTTGTTCTTGTTGTTCTTGTTGTTCTTGTTGTTCTTGTTGTTCTTGTTGTTCTTGTTGTTCTTGTCGTTCTTGATGTTCCGGTTGTTCTTGTTGTTCTTGTTCTTGTTGTTCTTGTTGTTCTTGTTGTACTTGCTGTTCATGTTGTCTTGTTGTTCTTGTTGTTCTAGTTGTTCTTGTTGTTCCTGTTGTTCTTGTTGTTCTTGTTGTTCTTGTTGTTCTTGTTCTTCTTGTTGTTGTTGTTGTTGTTCTTGTTGTTGTTGTTGTTGTTGTTCTTGTTGCTCTTGTTGTTCTTGTTGTTCTTGTTCTTGTTGCTCTTGTTCTTCTTGTTGTTGTTGTTGTTGTTCTTGTTGCTCTTGTTGTTCTTGTTGTTCTTGTTCTTGTTGCTCTTGTTGTTCTTGTTGTTCTTGTTGTTCTTGTTGCTCTTGTTGTTCTTGTTGTTCTTGTTGTTCTTGTTGTTCTTGCTGTTGTTGTTCCTGTTCCTGTACTTGTTGTTGTTGTTGTTCTTGTCGTTCTTGTTGTTCTTGTTGTTCTTATTGTTCTTGTTGTTCTTGTTGTTCTTGTTGCTTTAGTCGTTGTTGTTCCCGTTGATCTTGTTCTTGTTGCTCTTGTTGTTGTTGATCCCGTTGTTCTTGTTGTTCTTGTTGTTCTTGTTGTTCTTGTTGTTCTTGTTGAACTTGTTGCTTTTGTTGCTCTTGTTGTTCTTGTTGTTCTTGTTGTTCTTGTTGTTCTTGTTGCTTTTGTTGCTCTTGTTGTTCTCATTGTTTCCGTTATTCTCGTTGTTCTCGTTGTTCTCGTTGTTCTTGTTGTTCTTTTTGTTATTGTTGTCCCTGTTGTTGTTGTTGCTGTTGTTGTTCTTGTTGTTCATGTTGTTGTTGTTCTGGTTGATGTTGTTGTTCTTGTTCTTGTTTTTCTTGTTGTGCTTGTTGTTCTTTTTGTTCTTGTTGTTATTGTTGCTCTTGTTGCTCTTGTTGTTCATGTTGTTCTTCTTGTACTTGTTATTCTTTTTGTCCTTGTTGTTCTTGCTGTTGTTGTTCCCGTTGTTCTTGTTGTTCTTGTTGCTCTTGTTGTTCTTGTTGTTCTTGTTCTTCTTGTTGTTGTTGTTGTTGTTCTTGTTGTTGTTGTTGTTGTTGTTCTTGTTGTTCTTGTTGTTCCGGTTGTTCCTGTTGTTGTTCTTGTTGTTCTTGTTGTTGTTGTTCTTATTTTTGTTGTTGTTGTTTTTCTCGCTGTTCTTGTTCTTGTTGTTCTTGTTGTTGTTGTTGTTCTTGTTGTTCTTGTTGTTGTTGTTCTTGTTGTTCTTGTTGTTCTTGTTGTTCTTGTTGTTCTTGTTGTTCTTGTTGTTCTTGTTGTTCTTGTTGTTCTTGTTGTTCTTGTTGCTCTTGTTGTTCTTGTTGTTCTTGTTGTTCTTGTTGTTCTTGTTGTTCTTGTTGTTCTTGTTGTTCTTGTTGTTCTTGTTGTTCTTGTTGTTCTTGTTGTTCTTGTTGTTCTTGTTGTTCTTGTTGTTCTTGTTGTTCTTGTTGTTCTTGTTGTTCTTGTTGTTCTTGTTGTTCTTGTTGTTCTTGTTGTTCTTGTTGTTCTTGTTGTTCTTGTTGTTCTTGTTGTTCTTGTTGTTCTTGTTGTTCTTGTTGTTCTTGTTGTTCTTGTTGTTCTTGTTGTTCTTGTTGTTCTTGTTGTTCTTGTTGTTCTTGTTGTTCTTGTTGT
>NW_027476097.1:275000-280000 GCF_051020955.1 Megalopta genalis
TTGTTGTTCTTGTTGTTCTTGTTGTTCTTGTTGTTCTTGTTGTTCTTGTTGATCTTGTTGTTCTTGTTGGTCTTGTTGCTCTTGTTGATCTTGTTGCTCTTGTTGCTCTTGTTGCTCTTGTTGCTCTTGTTGCTCTTGTTGCTCTTGTTGCTCTTGTTGCTCTTGTTGCTCTTCATGTTCTTGTTGCTCTTGTTGCTGTTGTTGCTCTTGTTGCTGTTGTGGTTGTTGTTGTTCTAGTTGTTCTTGTTGTTGTTGTTCTGGTTGTTCTTGTTGTTCTTGTTGTTCCGGTTGTTCCTGTTGTTGTTCTTGTTGTTCTTGTTGTTGTTGTTCTTATTTTTGTTGTTGT
The DNA here is from genome assembly GCF_051020955.1 of Megalopta genalis. NCBI lineage: Eukaryota > Metazoa > Arthropoda > Insecta > Hymenoptera > Halictidae > Megalopta > Megalopta genalis. Next base: position 275,347 of record NW_027476097.1, read on the forward strand.
TGTTTTTCTCGCTGTTCTTGTTCTTGTTGTTCTTGTTGTTGTTGTTGTTGTTCTTGTTGTTGTTGTTGTTGTTGTTCTTGTTGTTCTTGTTGTTCTTGTTGTTCTTGTTGTTCTTGTTGTTCTTGTTGTTCTTGTTGTTCTTGTTGTTCTTGTTGTTCTTGTTGTTCTTGTTGTTCTTGTTGTTCTTGTTGTTCTTGTTGTTCCGGTTGTTCTTGTTGTTCTTGTTCTTGTTGTTCTTGCTGTTCATGTTGTCTTGTTGTTCTTGTTGTTCTAGTTGTTCTTGTTGTTCCTGTTGTTCTTGTTGTTCTTGTTGTTCTTGTTGTTCTTGTCGTTCTTGGTGTTGTTGTTCTAGTTGTTGTTGTTGCTCTTGTTGTTCCGGTTGTTCATGTTCTTGTTCTTGTTGTTGTTGTTGTTCTTATTTTTGCTGTTGTTGTTGTTGTTTTTCTTGCTGTTCTAGTTCTTGTTGTTCTTGTTGTTCTTGCTGGTCATGTTGTTCTTGTTGTTCTTGTTGTTGTTGTTATTGTCCTTGTTGTTCTTGTTATTCTTGTTGTTCTTGTTGTTCTTGTTGTTCTTGTTGTAATTGTTGTTCTTGTTGTTCGTGTTGTTTTTGTTGTTCTTGTTGTTGTTGTTGTTCTTGTTGTTGTTCTAGTTGTTCTTGTTGTTGTTGTTCTGGTTGTTCTTGTTGTTCTTGTTGTTCCGGCTGTTCTTGTTGTTCTTCTTGTACTTGTTGTTCTCGTTGTTGTTATTGTTGTTGTTGTCCTTGTTGTTGATCTTGTTGTTGTTCTAGTTGTCCTTGTTGTTGCTGTTGTTGTCCTTGTTGTTCTTGTTGTGGTTGTCCTTGTTGTTCTTGTTGTGCTTGTTGTTCTTGTTGATCTTGTTGTTCTTGTTGCTCTTGTTGCTCTTGTTGCTCTCGTTGCTCTTGATGTTCTTGTAGCTCTTGTTGTTCTTGTTGCTCTTGTTGTTCTTGTTGTTCCTGTTGTTCTTGTTCTTCTTGTTGTTGTTGTTGTTGTTCTTGTTGTTGTTGTTCTTGCTGTTCTTGTTCTTGTTGCTCTTGTTGTTCTTGTTGTTCTCGTTGCTCTTGTTGTTCTTGTTGCTCTTGTTGTTCTTGTTGATCTTGTTGTTCTTCTTGTTCTTGTTGTTCTTGTTGTTCTTGTTGTTCTTGTTGTTCTTGTTGTTCTTGTTGTTCTTGTTGTTCTTGTTGTTCTTGTTGTTCTTGTTGTTCTTGTTGTTCTTGTTGTTCTTGTTGTTCTTGTTGTTCTTGTTGTTCTTGTTGTTCTTGTTGTTCTTGTTGTTCTTGTTGTTCTTGTTGTTCTTGTTGTTCTTGTTGTTCTTGTTGTTCCGGTTGTTCTTGTTGTTCTTGTTCTTGTTGTTCTTGCTGTTCATGTTGTCTTGTTGTTCTTGTTGTTCTAGTTGTTCTTGTTGTTCCTGTTGTTCTTGTTGTTCTTGTTGTTCTTGTTGTTCTTGTCGTTCTTGGTGTTGTTGTTCTAGTTGTTGTTGTTGCTCTTGTTGTTCCGGTTGTTCATGTTCTTGTTCTTGTTGTTGTTGTTGTTCTTATTTTTGCTGTTGTTGTTGTTGTTTTTCTTGCTGTTCTAGTTCTTGTTGTTCTTGTTGTTCTTGCTGGTCATGTTGTTCTTGTTGTTCTTGTTGTTGTTGTTATTGTCCTTGTTGTTCTTGTTATTCTTGTTGTTCTTGTTGTTCTTGTTGTTCTTGTTGTAATTGTTGTTCTTGTTGTTCGTGTTGTTTTTGTTGTTCTTGTTGTTGTTGTTGTTCTTGTTGTTGTTCTAGTTGTTCTTGTTGTTGTTGTTCTGGTTGTTCTTGTTGTTCTTGTTGTTCCGGCTGTTCTTGTTGTTCTTCTTGTACTTGTTGTTCTCGTTGTTGTTATTGTTGTTGTTGTCCTTGTTGTTGATCTTGTTGTTGTTCTAGTTGTCCTTGTTGTTGCTGTTGTTGTCCTTGTTGTTCTTGTTGTGGTTGTCCTTGTTGTTCTTGTTGTGCTTGTTGTTCTTGTTGATCTTGTTGTTCTTGTTGCTCTTGTTGCTCTTGTTGCTCTCGTTGCTCTTGATGTTCTTGTAGCTCTTGTTGTTCTTGTTGCTCTTGTTGTTCTTGTTGTTCCTGTTGTTCTTGTTCTTCTTGTTGTTGTTGTTGTTGTTCTTGTTGTTGTTGTTCTTGCTGTTCTTGTTCTTGTTGCTCTTGTTGTTCTTGTTGTTCTCGTTGCTCTTGTTGTTCTTGTTGCTCTTGTTGTTCTTGTTGATCTTGTTGTTCTTCTTGTTCTTGTTGTTCTTGTTGTTCTTGTTGTTCTTGTTGTTCTTGTTGTTCTTGTTGTTCTTGTTGTTCTTGTTGTTCTTGTTGTTCTTGTTGTTCTTGTTGTTCTTGTTGTTCTTGTTGTTCTTGTTGTTCTTGTTGTTCTTGTTGTTCTTGCTGTTCTTGTCGTTCTTGTTGTTCTTGTCGTTCTTGTTGTTCTTGTTGGTCTTGTTGTTCTTGTTTTTCCTGTTGTTCTTGTTGTTCCTGTTGTTCTCGTTGTTCTCGTTGTTCTTGTTGTTCTTGTTGTTCTTGTTGTTCTTGTTGTTCTTGTTGTTCTTGTCGTTCTTGTTGTTCTTGTTGTTCTTGTTGTTCTTGTTGTTCTTGTTGTTCTTGTTGTTCTTGTTGTTCTTGTTGTTCTTGTTGCTCTTGTTGATCTTGTTGCTCTTGTTGCTCTTGTTGCTCTTGTTGCTCTTGTTGATCTTGTTGCTCTTGTTGCTCTTCATGTTCTTGTTGCTCTTGTTGCTGTTGTTGCTCTTGTTGCTGTTGTTGCTCTTGTTGCTGTTGTGGTTGTTGTTGTTCTAGTTGTTCTTGTTCTTGTTGTTCTGGTTGTTCTTGTTGTTCTTGTTGTTCCGGTTGTTCCTGTTGTTGTTCTTGTTGTTCTTGTTGTTGTTGTTCTTATTTTTGTTGTTGTTGTTTTTCTCGCTGTTCTTGTTCTTGTTGTTCTTGTTGTTGTTGTTGTTCTTGTTGTTGTTGTTCTTGTTGTTCTTGTTGTTCTTGTTGTTCTTGTTGTTCTTGTTGTTCTTGTTGTTCTTGTTGTTCTTGTTGTTCTTGTTGTTCTTGTTGTTCTTGTTGTTCTTGTTGTTCTTGTTGTTCTTGTCGTTCTTGATGTTCCGGTTGTTCTTGTTGTTCTTGTTCTTGTTGTTCTTGTTGTTCTTGTTGTACTTGCTGTTCATGTTGTCTTGTTGTTCTTGTTGTTCTAGTTGTTCTTGTTGTTCCTGTTGTTCTTGTTGTTCTTGTTGTTCTTGTTGTTCTTGTTCTTCTTGTTGTTGTTGTTGTTGTTCTTGTTGTTGTTGTTGTTGTTGTTCTTGTTGCTCTTGTTGTTCTTGTTGTTCTTGTTCTTGTTGCTCTTGTTCTTCTTGTTGTTGTTGTTGTTGTTCTTGTTGCTCTTGTTGTTCTTGTTGTTCTTGTTCTTGTTGCTCTTGTTGTTCTTGTTGTTCTTGTTGTTCTTGTTGCTCTTGTTGTTCTTGTTGTTCTTGTTGTTCTTGTTGTTCTTGCTGTTGTTGTTCCTGTTGTTCCTGTACTTGTTGTTGTTGTTGTTCTTGTCGTTCTTGTTGTTCTTGTTGTTCTTATTGTTCTTGTTGTTCTTGTTGTTCTTGTTGCTTTAGTCGTTGTTGTTCCCGTTGATCTTGTTCTTGTTGCTCTTGTTGTTGTTGATCCCGTTGTTCTTGTTGTTCTTGTTGTTCTTGTTGTTCTTGTTGTTCTTGTTGAACTTGTTGCTTTTGTTGCTCTTGTTGTTCTTGTTGTTCTTGTTGTTCTTGTTGTTCTTGTTGCTTTTGTTGCTCTTGTTGTTCTCATTGTTTCCGTTATTCTCGTTGTTCTCGTTGTTCTCGTTGTTCTTGTTGTTCTTTTTGTTATTGTTGTCCCTGTTGTTGTTGTTGCTGTTGTTGTTCTTGTTGTTCATGTTGTTGTTGTTCTGGTTGATGTTGTTGTTCTTGTTCTTGTTTTTCTTGTTGTGCTTGTTGTTCTTTTTGTTCTTGTTGTTATTGTTGCTCTTGTTGCTCTTGTTGTTCATGTTGTTCTTCTTGTACTTGTTATTCTTTTTGTCCTTGTTGTTCTTGCTGTTGTTGTTCCCGTTGTTCTTGTTGTTCTTGTTGCTCTTGTTGTTCTTGTTGTTCTTGTTCTTCTTGTTGTTGTTGTTGTTGTTCTTGTTGTTGTTGTTGTTGTTGTTCTTGTTGTTCTTGTTGTTCCGGTTGTTCCTGTTGTTGTTCTTGTTGTTCTTGTTGTTGTTGTTCTTATTTTTGTTGTTGTTGTTTTTCTCGCTGTTCTTGTTCTTGTTGTTCTTGTTGTTGTTGTTGTTCTTGTTGTTCTTGTTGTTCTTGTTGTTCTTGTTGTTCTTGTTGTTCTTGTTGTTCTTGTTGTTCTTGTTGTTCTTGTTGTTCTTGTTGTTCTTGTTGCTCTTGTTGTTCTTGTTGTTCTTGTTGTTCTTGTTGTTCTTGTTGTTCTTGTTGTTCTTGTTGTTCTTGTTGTTCTTGTTGTTCTTGTTGTTCTTGTTGTTCTTGTTGTTCTTGTTGTTCTTGTTGTTCTTGTTGTTCTTGTTGTTCTTGTTGTTCTTGTTGCTCTTGTTGTTCTTGTTGTTCTTGTTCTTCTTGTTGTTGTTCTTGTTGTTCTTGTTGTTCTTGTTGTTCTTGTTGTTCTT
>NW_027476097.1:285000-287500 GCF_051020955.1 Megalopta genalis
TGTTCTTGTTGTTCTTGTTGTTCTTGTTGTTCTTGTTGTTCTTGTTGTTCTTGTTGTTCTTGTTGTTCTTGTTGTTCTTGTTGTTCTTGTTGTTCTTGTTGTTCTTGTTGTTCTTGTTGTTCTTGTTGTTCTTGTTGTTCTTGCTGTTCTTGTTGTTCTTGTTGTTCTTGTCGTTCTTGTTGTTCTTGTTGGTCTTGTTGTTCTTGTTGTTCTTGTTGTTCTTGTTGTTCCTGTTGTACTTGTTGTTCTTGTTGTTCTCGTTGTTCTCGTTGTTCTTGTTGTTCTTGTTGTTCTTGTTGTTCTTGTTGTTCTTGTTGTTCTTGTTGTTCTTGTTGTTCTTGTTGTTCTTGTTGTTCTTGTTGTTCTTGTTGTTCTTGTTGTTCTTGTTGTTCTTGTTGTTCTTGTTGTTCTTGTTGTTCTTGTTGTTCTTGTTGGTCTTGTTGCTCTTGTTGATCTTGTTGCTCTTGTTGCTCTTGTTGCTCTTGTTGCTCTTGTTGCTCTTGTTGTTCTTGTTGTTCTTATTGTTCTTGTTGTTCTTGTTGTTCTTGTTGTTCTTGTTGTTCTTGTTGTTCTTGTTGTTCTTGTTGTTCTTGTTGTTCCGGTTGTTCTTGTTGTTCTTGTTCTTGTTGTTCTTGCTGTTCATGTTGTCTTGTTGTTCTTGTTGTTCTAGTTGTTCTTGTTGTTCCTGTTGTTCTTGTTGTTCTTGTTGTTCTTGTTGTTCTTGTCGTTCTTGGTGTTGTTGTTCTAGTTGTTGTTGTTGCTCTTGTTGTTCCGGTTGTTCATGTTCTTGTTCTTGTTGTTGTTGTTGTTCTTATTTTTGCTGTTGTTGTTGTTGTTTTTCTTGCTGTTCTAGTTCTTGTTGTTCTTGTTGTTCTTGCTGGTCATGTTGTTCTTGTTGTTCTTGTTGTTGTTGTTATTGTCCTTGTTGTTCTTGTTATTCTTGTTGTTCTTGTTGTTCTTGTTGGTCTTGTTGTAATTGTTGTTCTTGTTGTTCGTGTTGTTTTTGTTGTTCTTGTTGTTCTTGTTGTTCTTGTTGTTCTAGTTGCTCTTGTTGTTCCTGTTGTTCTAGTAGTTCTTGTTGTTCCTGTTGTTCCTGTTGTTCCTGTTGTTCTTGTTGTTCTTGTTGTTCTTGTTGTTCTTGTGGATCCTGTTGTCCTTGTTCTTGTTGTTCTTGTTGATCTAGTTGTTGTTCTTGTTGTTCTTGTTGTTGTTGTTCTTGTTGTTCTTGTTGTTCTTGTTGCTTTCGTCGTTGTTGTTCCCGTTGTTCGTGTTCTTGTTGCTCTTGTTGTTGTTGTTCCCGTTGTTCTTGTTGTTCTTGTTGTTCTTGTTGTTCTTGTTGTTCTTGTTGTTCTTGTTGTTCTTGCTGTTCTTGTTGTTCTTGTTGTTCTTGTCGTTCTTGTTGTTCTTGTTGGTCTTGTTGTTCTTGTTGTTCTTGTTGTTCTTGTTGTTCCTGTTGTACTTGTTGTTCTTGTTGTTCTCGTTGTTCTCGTTGTTCTTGTTGTTCTTGTTGTTCTTGTTGTTCTTGTTGTTCTTGTTGTTCTTGTTGTTCTTGTTGTTCTTGTTGTTCTTGTTGTTCTTGTTGTTCTTGTTGTTCTTGTTGTTCTTGTTGTTCTTGTTGTTCTTGTTGTTCTTGTTGTTCTTGTTGTTCTTGTTGGTCTTGTTGCTCTTGTTGATCTTGTTGCTCTTGTTGCTCTTGTTGCTCTTGTTGCTCTTGTTGCTCTTGTTGTTCTTGTTGTTCTTATTGTTCTTGTTGTTCTTGTTGTTCTTGTTGTTCTTGTTGTTCTTGTTGTTCTTGTTGTTCTTGTTGTTCTTGTTGTTCCGGTTGTTCTTGTTGTTCTTGTTCTTGTTGTTCTTGCTGTTCATGTTGTCTTGTTGTTCTTGTTGTTCTAGTTGTTCTTGTTGTTCCTGTTGTTCTTGTTGTTCTTGTTGTTCTTGTTGTTCTTGTCGTTCTTGGTGTTGTTGTTCTAGTTGTTGTTGTTGCTCTTGTTGTTCCGGTTGTTCATGTTCTTGTTCTTGTTGTTGTTGTTGTTCTTATTTTTGCTGTTGTTGTTGTTGTTTTTCTTGCTGTTCTAGTTCTTGTTGTTCTTGTTGTTCTTGCTGGTCATGTTGTTCTTGTTGTTCTTGTTGTTGTTGTTATTGTCCTTGTTGTTCTTGTTATTCTTGTTGTTCTTGTTGTTCTTGTTGGTCTTGTTGTAATTGTTGTTCTTGTTGTTCGTGTTGTTTTTGTTGTTCTTGTTGTTCTTGTTGTTCTTGTTGTTCTAGTTGCTCTTGTTGTTCCTGTTGTTCTAGTAGTTCTTGTTGTTCCTGTTGTTCCTGTTGTTCCTGTTGTTCTTGTTGTTCTTGTTGTTCTTGTTGTTCTTGTTGATCCTGTTGTCCTTGTTCTTGTTGTTCTTGTTGATCTAGTTGTTGTTCTTGTTGTTCTTGTTGTTGTTGTTCTTGTTGTTCTTGTTGTTCTTGTTGCTTTCGTCGTTGTTGTTCCCGTTGTTCGTGTTCTTGTTGC
>NW_027476097.1:292500-325000 GCF_051020955.1 Megalopta genalis
TTGTTGTTCTTGTTGTTCTTGTTGTTCTTGTTGTTCTTGTTGTTCTTGTTGTTCTTGTTGTTCTTGTTGTTCTTGTTGTTCTTGTTGTTCTTGTTGTTCTTGTTGTTCTTGTTGTTCTTGTTGTTCTTGTTGTTCTTGTTGTTCTTGTTGTTCTTGTTGTTCTTGTTGTTCTTGTTGTTCTTGTTGTTCTTGTTGTTCTTGTTGTTCTTGTTGTTCTTGTTGTTCTTGTTGTTCTTGTTGTTCTTGTTGTTCTTGTTGAACTTGTTGCACTTGTTGTTCTCGTTGTTCTCGTTGTTCTCGTTGTTCTCGTTGTTCTCGTTGTTCTCGTTGTTCTCGTTGTTCTCGTTGTTCTCGTTGTACTCGTTGTTCTTGTTGTTCTTGTTGTTCTTGTTGCTCTTGTTGCTCGTGTTGCTCTTGTTGCTCTTGTTGCTCTTGTTGCTCTTGTTGTTCTTGTTGTTCTTGTTGCTCTTGTTGCTCTTGTTGCTCTTTTTGTTCTTGATGATCTTGTTGCTTTTGTTATTCTCGTTGTTTCCGTTGGTCTCGTTGTTCCCGTTGTTCTCGTTGTTCTGGTTGTTCTTGTTGATCTTGTTGCTCTTGTTGTTCTTGTTGTTCTTGTTGTTAATGTTGTTCCTGTTGTTCCTGTTGTTCCTGTTGTTCCTGTTGTTCCTGTTGTTCCTGTTGTTCTTGTTGTTCTTGTTGTTCTTCTTGTTCTTGTTGTTCTTGTTGTTCTTGTTGTTCTAGTTGCTCTTGTTGTTCCTGTTGTTCTAGTTGTTCTTGTTGTTGCTGTTGTTCCTGTTGTTCCTGTTGTTCCTGTTGTTCCTGTTGTTCTTGTTGTTCTTGTTGTTCTTCTTGTTCTTGTTGTTCTTGTTGTTCTTGTTGTTCTAGTTGCTCTTGTTGTTCCTGTTGCTCTAGTTGTTCTTGTTGTTCCTGTTGTTCCTGTTGTTCCTGTTGTTCTCGCTGTTCTCGTTGTTCTCGTTGTTCTCGTTGCACTGGTTGTTCTTGTTGTTCTTGTTGTTCTTGTTGTTCCTGTTGTTCCTGTTGTTCCTGTTGTACCTGTTGTTCTTGTTGTTCTTGTTGTTGTTGTTGTTCTTGTTGTTCTTGTTGTTCCTGTTGTTCTTGTTGTTCTTGTTGTTCTTGTTGTTCTTGTTGATCTTGTTGTTCTTGTTGTTCTTGCTGTTCTTGTTGTTCTTGTTGTTCTTGTTGTTCTTGTTGTTCTTGTTGTTCTTGTTGATCTTGTTGATCTTGTTGTTCTTGTTGTTCTTATTGTTCTTGTTGTTCTTGTTGTTCTTGTTGCTTTCGTCGTTGTTGTTCCCGTTGTTCGTGTTCTTGTTGCACTTGTTGTTGTTGTTCCCGTTGTTCTTGCTGTTGGTGTTGTTGTTGTTGTTCTTGTTGTTCTTGCTGTTCTTGTTGTTCTTGTTGTTCTTGTTGTTCTTGTTGTTCTTGTTGTTCTTGTTGTTCTTGTTGTTCTCGTTGTTCTTGTTGTTCTCGTTGTTCTTGTTGTTCTTGTTGTTCTTGTTGTTCTTGTTGTTCTTGTTGTTCTTGTTGTTCTTGTTGTTCTTGTTGTTCTTGTTGTTCTTGTTGTTCTTGTTGTTCTTGTTGTTCTTGTTGTTCTTGTTGTTCTTGTTGTTCTTGTTGTTCTTGTTGTTCTTGTTGTTCTTGTTGTTCTTGTTGTTCTTGTTGTTCTTGTTGTTCTTGTTGTTCTTGTTGAACTTGTTGCACTTGTTGTTCTCGTTGTTCTCGTTGTTCTCGTTGTTCTCGTTGTTCTCGTTGTTCTCGTTGTTCTCGTTGTTCTCGTTGTTCTCGTTGTACTCGTTGTTCTTGTTGTTCTTGTTGTTCTTGTTGCTCTTGTTGCTCGTGTTGCTCTTGTTGCTCTTGTTGCTCTTGTTGCTCTTGTTGTTCTTGTTGTTCTTGTTGCTCTTGTTGCTCTTGTTGCTCTTTTTGTTCTTGATGATCTTGTTGCTTTTGTTATTCTCGTTGTTTCCGTTGGTCTCGTTGTTCCCGTTGTTCTCGTTGTTCTCGTTGTTCTCGTTGTTCTCGTTGTTCTCGCTGTTCTCGTTGTACTCGTTGTTCTTGTTGTTCTTGTTGTTCTTGTTGCTCTTGTTGCTCGTGTTGTTCTTGTTGTTCTTCTTGTTCTTGTTGTTCTTGTTGTTCTTGTTGTTCTAGTTGCTCTTGTTGTTCCTGTTGTTCTAGTTGTTCTTGTTGTTGCTGTTGTTCCTGTTGTTCCTGTTGTTCTTGTTGTTCTTGTTGTTCTTGTTGTTCTTGTTGTTCTTGTTGTTCTTGTTGATCCTGTTGTCCTTGTTCTTGTTGTTCTTGTTGATCTAGTTGTTGTTCTTGTTGTTCTTGTTGTTGTTGTTCTTGTTGTTCTTGTTGTTCTTGTTGCTTTCGTCGTTGTTGTTCCCGTTGTTCGTGTTCTTGTTGCTCTTGTTGTTGTTGTTCCCGTTGTTCTTGTTGTTGTTGTTGTTGTTGTTCTTGTTGTTCTTGCTGTTCTTGTTGTTCTTGTTGTTCTTGTTGTTCTTGTTGTTCTTGTTGTTCTTGTTGTTCTTGTTGTTCTTGTTGTTCTTGCTGTTCTTGTTGTTCTTGTTGTTCTTGTTGTTCTTGTTGTTCTTGTTGTTCTTGTTGATCTTGTTGATCTTGTTGTTCTTGTTGTTCTTGTTGTTCTTGTTGTTCTTGTTGTTCTTGTTGTTCTTGTTGTTCTTGTTGTTCTTGTTGTTCTTGTTGTTCTTGTTGTTCTTGTTGTTCCTGTTGTTCCTGTTGTTCCTGTTGTTCCTGTTGTTCCTGTTGTTCCTGTTGTTCCTGTTGTTCCTGTTGTTCTTGTTGTTCTTGTTGTTCTTCTTGTTCTTGTTGTTCTTGTTGTTCTTGTTGTTCTAGTTGCTCTTGTTGTTCCTGTTGCTCTAGTTGTTCTTGTTGTTCCTGTTGTTCCTGTTGTTCCTGTTGTTCTCGCTGTTCTCGTTGTTCTCGTTGTTCTCGTTGCACTGGTTGTTCTTGTTGTTCTTGTTGTTCTTGTTGTTCCTGTTGTTCCTGTTGTTCCTGTTGTACCTGTTGTTCTTGTTGTTCTTGTTGTTGTTGTTGTTCTTGTTGTTCTTGTTGTTCTTGTTGTTCCTGTTGTTCCTGTTGTTCCTGTAGTTCCTGTTGTACCTGTAGTTCCTGTTGTACCTGTTGTTCTTGTTGTTCTTGTTGTTCTTCTTGTTCTTGTTGTTCTTGTTGTTCTTGTTGTTCTTGTTGTTCTTGTTGTTCTTGTTGTTCTTGTTGTTCTTGTTGCTCGTGTTGCTCTTATTGCTCTTGTTGCTCTTGTTGTTCTTGTTGTTCTTGTTGCTCTTGTTGCTCTTGTTGCTCTTGTTGTTCTTGTTGATCTTGTTGCTTTTGTTGTTCTCGTTGTTTCCGTTGGTCTCGTTGTTCCCGTTGTTCTCGTTGTTCTGGTTGTGCTTGTTGCTCTTGTTGCTCTTGTTGTTCCTGTTGTTCCTGTTGTTCCTGTTGTTCCTGTTGTTCCTGTTGTTCCTGTGGTTCCAGTTGTTCTTGTTGTTCCTGTTGTTCCAGTTGTTCCTGTTGTTCTTGTTGTTCTTCTTGTTCTTCTTGTTCTTCTTGTTCTTCTTGTTCTTCTTGTTCTTCTTGTTCTTCTTGTTCTTCTTGTTCTTCTTGTTCTTCTTGTTCTTCTTGTTCTTCTTGTTCTTCTTGTTCTTCTTGTTCTTCTTGTTCTTCTTGTTCTTCTTGTTCTTCTTGTTCTTCTTGTTCTTCTTGTTCTTCTTGTTCTTCTTGTTCTTCTTGTTCTTCTTGTTCTTCTTGTTCTTCTTGTTCTTCTTGTTCTTCTTGTTCTTCTTGTTCTTCTTGTTCTTGTTGTTCTTGTTGCTCTTGTTGCTCTCGTTGCTCTTGTTGTTCTTGTTGAACTTGTTGAACTTGTTGCTTTTGTTGCTCTCGTTGTTTCCGTTAGTCTCGTTGTTCCCGTTGTTCTCGCTGTTCTCGTTATTCTCGTTGTTCTCGTTGATTTCGTTGCTCTGGTTGTTCTTGTTGTTCCTGTTGTTCCTGTTGTTCTTGTTGTTCCTGTTGTTCCTGTTGTTCTTGTTGTTCTTGTTGTTCTTGTTGCTCTTGTTGCTCTTGTTGTTCTTGTTGTTCTTGTTGCTCTTGTTGCTCTTGTTGCTCTTTTTGTTCTTGTTGATCTTGTTGCTTTTGTTGTTCTCGTTGTTTCCGTTGGTCTCGTTGTTCCCGTTGTTCTTGTTGTTCTTGTTGTCCTTGTTGTTCTTGTTGTTCTTGTTGCTCTTGTTGTTGTTGTTGTTCTTGATGTTCTTCTTGTTCTTCTTGTTCTTGTTGTTCTTGTTGCTCTTGTTGTTCCTGTTGTTCTTGTTGTTCTTGTTGTTCTTGTTGTTCTTGTTGTTCTTGTTGTTCTTGTTGTTCTTGTTGTTCTTGTTGTTCTTGTTGTTCTTGTTGTTCTTGTTGTTCTTGTTGTTCTTGTTGTTCTTGTTGTTCTTGTTGTTCATGTTGCTGTTGTTCTTGTTGATCTTGTTGTACTTGTTCTTGTTGTTCTTGTTGATCTTGTTGTTGTTGTTGTTGTTGTTCTTGTTGTTGTTGTCCTTGTTGTTGTTGTTCTTGTTGTTCTTGTTGTTGTTGTTCTTGTTGTTGTCGTCCTTGTTGTTGTTGTAGTTCTTAACGTTCTTGTTGATCTTGTTGTTGTTGTTCTTGTTGTTCTTGTTGTTCTTGTTGTCGTTGTTCTTGTTGTTCTTGTTGTTCTTGTTGTTCTTGTTGTTCTTGTTGTTCTTGTTGTTCTTGTTGTTCTTGTTGTTCTTGTTGTTCTTGTTGTTCTTGTTGTTCTTGTTGTTCTTGTTGTTCTTGTTGTTCTTGTTGTTCTTGTTGTTCTTGTTGTTCTTGTTGTTCTTGTTGTTCTTGTTGTTCTTGTTGTTCTTGTTGTTCTTGTTGTTCATATTGCTGTTGTTCTTGTTGATCTTGTTCTTGTTGTTCTTGTTGATCTTGTTGTTGTTGTTCTTGTTGTTCTTGTTGTTGTTGTTCTTGTTGTTCTTGTTGTTCTTGTTTTCTTGTTGTTCTTGTTGTTGTTGTTGTCCTTGTTGTTGTCCTTGTTGTTCTTGTTGTTCTTGTTGTCCTTGTTGTTCTTGTTGTTCTTGTTGTTCTTGTTGTTCTTGTTGGTCTTGTTGTTCTTGTTGTTCTTGTTGTTCTTGTTGTTCTTGTTGTTCTTGTTGTTCTTGTTGTTCTTGTTGTTCTTGTTGTTCTTGTTGTTCTTGTTGTTCTTGTTGTTGTTGTTGTTCTTGTTGTTCTTGTTGTTCGTGTTGTTCTTGTTGTTCTTGTTGTTCTTGTTGTTCTTGTTGTTCTTGTTGTTCTTGTTGTTCTTGTTGTTCTTGTTGTTCTTGTTGTTCTTGTTGTTCTTGTTGTTCTTGTTGTTCTTGTTGTTCTTGTTGTTCTTGTTGTTCTTGTTGTTCTTGTTGTTCTTGTTGTTCTTGTTGTTATTGTTGTTCTTGTTGTTCTTGTTGTTCTTGTTGTTCTTGTTGTTCTTGTTGTTCTTGTTGTTCTTGTTGTTCTTGTTGTTCTTGTTGTTCTTGTTGTTCTTGTTGTTCTTGTTGTTCTTGTTGCTCTTGTTGTTCTTGTTGTTCTTGTTGTTCTTGTTGTTCTTGTTGTTCTTGTTGTTCTTGTTGTTCTTGTTGTTCTTGTTGTTCTTGTTGTTCTTGTTGTTCTTGTTGTTCTTGTTGTTCTTGTTGTTCTTGTTGTTCTTGTTGTTCTTGTTGTTCTTGTTGTTCTTGTTGTTCTTGTTGTTCTTGTTGAACTTGTTGTTCATGTTGCTGTTGTTCTTGTTGATCTTGTTGTACTTGTTCTTGTTGTTCTAGTTGATCTTGTTGTTCTTATTATTCTTCTTGTTCTTCTTGTTCTTCTTGTTCTTCTTGTTCTTCTTGTTCTTGTTGCTTTTGTTGCTCTCGTTGTTTCCGTTGGTCTCGTTGTTCCCGTTGTTCTCGCTGTTCTCGTTGTTCTCGTTGTTCCCGTTGCTCTGGTTGTTCTTGTTGTTCTTGTTGTTCTTGTCGTTCTTGTTCTTGTTGTACTTGTTGTTGTTGTTCTTGTTGTTCTGGTTGTTGTTGCTCTTGTTGTTCATGTTGTTGTTGTTCTTGTTGTTCTTCTTGTTCCTGTTGTTCTTGTTGTTCTTGTCGTTCTTGTTCTTGTTGTACTTGTTGATGTTGTTCTTGTTGTTCTGGTTGTTGTCGCTCTTGTTGATCATGTTGCTGTTTTTCTTGTTGATCCTGTTGAACTTGTTCTTGTTGTTCTTGTTGATCTTGTTGTTGTTCTTGTTGTTCTTGTTGTCGTTGTTCTTGTTGTTCTTGTTTTCTTGTTGTTCTTGTTGTTCTTGTTGATCTTGTTGTTGTTGTTCTTGTTGTTCTTGTTGTTGTTGTTCTTGTTGTTCTTGTTGTTCTTGTTTTCTTGTTGTTCTTGTTGTTGTTGTTGTTCTTGTTGTTCCTGTTGTTCCTGTTGTTCCTGTTGTTCCTGTTGCTCTTGTTGTTCTTGTTGAACTTGTTGAACTTGTTGCTTTTGTTGCTCTCGTTGTTTCCGTTGGTCTCGTTGTTCCCGTTGTTGTCGCTGTTCTCGTTGTTCTCGTTGTTCTCGTTGCTCTGGTTGTTCTTGTTGTTCTTGTTGTTCTTGTTGTTCTTGTTGTTCTTGTTGTTCTTGTTGTTCTTGTTCTCTTGTTGTCCTTGTTGTTCTTGTTGTTCTTGTTCTTCTTGTTGTTCTTGTTGTTCTTGATGCTCTTGTTGTTCCTGTTGTTCTTGTTGTTCTTGTTGTTCTTCTTGTTCTTGTTATTCTTTTTGTCCTTGTCGTTCTTGCTGTTGTTGTTCCCGTTGTTCTTGATCTTGTTGTTCTTCTTGTTGTTGTTGTTCTTGTTGTTCTTGCTGTTGTTGTTCCTGTTGTTCTTGTTCTTGTTGTTGTTGTTTTTGTTCTTGTTGTTGTTGTTCTTGCTGTTCTTGTTCTTGTTGCTCTTGTTGTTCTTGTTGTTCTTGTTGTTCTTGTTGTTCTTTGTTGTTCTTGTTGTTCTTGTTGTTCCTGTTGTTCCTGTTGTTCTTGTTGTTCTTGTTGTTCTTGTCGTTCTTGTTGTTCTTGTTGTTCTTGTTGTTCTTGTTGTTCTTGTTGTTCTTGTTGTTCTTGTTGTTCTTGTTGTTCTTGTTGCTCTTGTTGCTCTTGTTGTTCTTGTTGTTCTTGTTGTTCTTGTTGTTCTTGTTGTTCTTGTTGTTCTTGTTGCTCTTGTTGCTCTTGTTGCTCTTGTTGCTCTTGTTGTTCTTGTTGCTCTTGTTGTTCTTGTTGTTCTTGTTGTTCTTGTTGCTCTAGTTGCTCTTGTTGTTCCTGTTGTTCTAGTTGTTCTTGTTGTTCCTGTTGTTCCTGTTGTGCCTGTTGTTCTTGTTGTTCTTGTCGTTCTTGTTGTTCTTGTTGTTCTTGTTGCTCTTGTTGCTCTTGTTGTTCTTGTTGTGCTTGTTGTTCTTCTTGTTCTTGTTGTTCTTGTTGTTCTTGTTGTTCATGTTGCTGTTGTTCTTGTTGATCCTGTTGTACTTGTTCTTGTTGTTCTTGTTGATCTTGTTGTTGTTCTTGTTGTTCTTGTTGTTGTTGTTCTTGTTGTTCTTGTTGCTCTTGTTGTTCTTGTTCTTGTTGTTCTTGTTGTTCTTGTTGTTCTTGTTGTTCTTGTTCTTGTTGTTCTTGTTGTTCTTGTTGTTCTTGTTATTCTTATTGTTCTTGTTGTTCTTGTTGTTCTTGTTGTTCTTGTTGCTCTTGTTGTTCTTGTTGTTCTTGTTGTTCTTGTCGTTCTTGTCGTTCTTGTTGTTCTTGTTGTTCTTGTTGTTCTTGTTGTTCTTGTTGTTCTTGTTGTTCTTGTTGTTCTTGTTGTTCTTGTTGTTCTTGTTGCTCTTGTTGCTCTTGTTGCTCTTGTTGCTCTTGTTGTTCTTGTTGCTCTTGTTGTTCTTGTTGTTCTTGTTGTTCTTGTTGTTCTTGTTGTTCTTGTTGTTCTTGTTGTTCTTGTTGTTCTTGTTGTTCTTGTTGTTCTCGTTGTTCTCGTTGTTCTCGTTGTTCTCGTTGTTCTCGTTGTTCTCGTTGTACTTGTTGTTCTTGTTGCTCTTATTGCACTTGTTGTTCTTGTTGTTCTTGTTGTTCTTGTTGTTCTTGTTGTTCTTGTTGCTCTTGTTGCTCGTGTTGCTCTTGTTGCTCTTGTTGCTCTTGTTGTTCTTGTTGTTCTTGTTGCTCTTGTTGCTCTTGTTGCTCTTTTTGTTCTTGTTGATCTTGTTGAACTTGTTGCTTTTGTTGCTCTCGTTGTTTCCGTTGGTCTCGTTGTTCCCGTTGTTCTCGCTGTTCTCGTTGTTCTCGTTGTTCTCGTTGCTCTGGTTGTTCTTGTTGTTCTTGTTGTTCTTGTTGTTCTTGTTGTTCTTGTTGTTCTTGTTGTTCTTGTTGTTCTTGTTGTTCTTGTTCTCTTGTTGATCTTGTTGTTCTTGTTGTTCTTGTTCTTCTTGTTGTTCTTGTTGTTCTTGATGCTCTTGTTGTTCCTGTTGTTCTTGTTGTTCTTGTTGTTCTTGTTGTTCCTTTTTTTTCCTGTTGTTCCAGTTGTTCCTGTTGATCCTGTTGTTCCTGTTGTTCTTGTTGTTCTTGTTGTTCTTGTTTTTCTTGTTGTTCTTGTTGTTCTTGTTGTTCTTGTTGTTCTTGTTGTTCTTGTTGTTCTTGTTGTTCTTGTTGTTCTTGTTGTTCTTGTTGTTCTTGTTGTTCTTGTTGTTCATGTTGTTCTTGTTCTCTTGTTGTTCTTGTTGTTCTTGTTGTTCTTGTTCTTCTTGTTGTTCTTGTTGTTCTTGATGCTCTTGTTGTTCCTGTTGTTCTTGTTGTTCTTGTTGTTCTTGTTGTTCCTGTTTTTCCTGTTGTTCCAGTTGTTCCTGTTGATCCTGTTGTTCCTGTTGTTCTTGTTGTTCTTGTTGTTCTTGTTGTTCTTGTTGTTCTTGTTGTCCTTGTTGTTCTTGTTGTTCTTGTTATTCTTGTTGTTCTTGTTGTTCTTGTTGTTCTTGTTTTCTTGTTGTTCTTGTTGTTGTTGTTGTTCTTGTTGTTCTTGTTGTTGTTGTTGTTCTTGTTGTTGTTGTTGTTCTTGTTGTTCTTGTTGTTCGTGTTGTTCTTCTTGCTCTTGTTGTTCTTGTTGTTCTTGCTGCTCTTGTTGTTCTTGTTGTTCTTGCTGCTCTTGTTTTTCTTGTTGTTCTTGTTTTTCTTGTTGTTCTTGTTGTTCTCGTTGTTCTTGTTGTTCTTGTTGTTCTTGTTCTTGTTGTTCTTGTTGTTCATGTTGTTGTTGTTCTTGTTGTTCTTGTTGTTATTGTTGTTGTTGTTCTTGTTGTTCTTCTTGTTGTTCTTCTTGTTCTTCTTGTTCTTCTTCTTGTTGTTGTTGTTCTTGTTCTTGTTGTTCTTCTTGTTCTTGTTGTTCTTCTTGTTCTTGTTGTTCTAGTTGCTCTTGTTGTTCCTGTTGTTCTAGTTGTTCTTGTTGTTCCTGTTGTTCCTGTTGTTCCTGTTGTTCCTGTTGTTCTTGTTGTTCTTGTTGTTCTTGTTGTTCTTGTTCTTCTTGTTGCTCTTGTTGCTCTTGTTGTTCTTGTTGTTCTTGTTGTTCTTGTTGTTCTCGTTGTTCATGTTGCTGTTGTTCTTGTTGATCCTGTTGTACTTGTTCTTGTTGTTCTTGTTGATCTAGTTGTTGTTCTTGTTGCTCTTGTTGTTGTTCTTGTTGTTCTTGTTGTTCTTGTTGTTCTTGTTCTTGTTCTTGTCGTTCTTGTTGTTCTTATTGTTCTTGTTGTTCTTGTTGTTCTTGTTGCTTTCGTCGTTGTTGTTCCCGTTGTTCGTGTTCTTGTTGCTCTTGTTGTTGTTGTTCCCGTTGTTCTTGTTGTTGTTGTTGTTGTTGTTCTTGTTGTTATTGCTGTTATTGCTGTTCTTGTTGTTCTTGTTGTTCTTGTTGTTCTTGTTGTTCTTGTTGTTCTTGTTGTTCTTGTTGTTCTTGTTGTTCTTGTTGTACTTGTTGTTCTTGTTGTTCTTGTTGTTCTTGTTGTTCTTGTTGTTCTTGTTGTTCTTGTTGTTCTTGTTGTTCTTGTTGTTCTTGTTGTTCTTGTTGTTCTTGTTGTTCTTGTTGTTCATGTTGTTCTTGTTGTTCTTGTTGTTCTTGTTGTTCTTGTTGTTCTTGTTGTTCTTGTTGTTCTTGTTGTTCTTGTTGTTCTTGTTGTTCTTGTTGTTCTTGTTGTTCTTGTTGAACTTGTTGCTTTTGTTGCTCTCGTTGTTTCCGTTGGTCTCGTTGTTCCCGTTGTTCTCGCTGTTCTCGTTGTTCTCGTTGCTCTGGTTGTTCTTGTTGTTCTTGTTGTTCTTGTTGTTGTTGTTCTTGTTGTTCTTGTTGTTCTTGTTCTTGTTGTTCTTGTTGTTCTTGTTGTTCTTGTTGTTCTTATTG
Source organism: Megalopta genalis (assembly GCF_051020955.1). Taxonomy (NCBI): domain Eukaryota; kingdom Metazoa; phylum Arthropoda; class Insecta; order Hymenoptera; family Halictidae; genus Megalopta; species Megalopta genalis. The sequence continues at coordinate 302,912 of NW_027476097.1, forward strand.
TTCTTGTTGTTCTTGTTGTTCTTGTTGCTTTCGTCGTTGTTGTTCCCGTTGTTCGTGTTCTTGCTGCTCTTGTTGTTGTTGTTCCCGTCGTTCTTGTTGTTGTTGTTGTTGTTGTTCTTGTTGTTCTTGCTGTTCTTGTTGTTCTTGTTGTTCTTGTTCTTCTTGTTGTTCTTGTTGTTCTTGTTGTTCTTGTTGTTCTCGTTGTTCTTGTTGTTCTTGTTGTTCTTGTTGTTCTTGTTGTTCTTGTTGTTCTTGTTGTTCTTGTTGTTCTTGTTGTTCTTGTTGTTCTTGTTGTTCTTGTTGTTCTTGTTGTTCTTGTTGCTCTTGTTGCTCTTGTTGTTCTTGTTGTTCTTGTTGTTCTTGTTGTTCTTGTTGTTCTTGTTGAACTTGTTGAACTTGTTGAACTTGTTGCTTTTGTTGCTCTCGTTGTTTCCGTTGGTCTCGTTGTTCCCGTTGTTCTCGTTGTTCCCGTTGTTCTCGCTGTTCTCGTTGTTCTCGTTGCTCTGGTTGTTCTTGTTGTTCTCGTTGCTCTGGTTGTTCTTGTTGTTCTTGTTGCTCTTGTTGTTCTTGTTGCTCTTGTTGTTCTTGTTGTTCTTGTTGTTCTTGTTGTTCTTGTTGCTCTTGTTGCTCTTATTGTTCTTGTTGTTCCTGTTGCTCTTGTTGCTCTTGTTGCACTTGTTGTTCTCGTTGTTCTCGTTGTTCTCGTTGTTCTCGTTGTTCTCGTTGTTCTCGTTGTTCTCGTTGTTCTCGTTGTTCTCGTTGTTCTCGTTGTTCTCCTTGTTCTCGTTGTTCTCGTTGTACTCGTTGTTCTTGTTGTTCTTGTTGTTCTTGTTGCTCTTGTTGCACTTGTTGGTCTTGTTGTTCTTGTTGTTCTTGTTGTTCTTGTTGTTCTTTGTTGTTCTTGTTGTTCTTGTTGTTCCTGTTGTTCCTGTTGTTCTTGTTGTTCTTGTTGTTCTTGTCGTTCTTGTTGTTCTTGTTGTTCTTGTTGTTCTTGTTGTTCTTGTTGTTCTTGTTGTTCTTGTTGTTCTTGTTGCTCTTGTTGCTCTTGTTGTTCTTGTTGTTCTTGTTGTTCTTGTTGTTCTTGTTGTTCTTGTTGCTCTTGTTGCTCGTGTTGCTCTTGTTGCTCTTGTTGCTCTTGTTGTTCTTGTTGTTCTTGTTGCTCTTGTTGCTCTTGTTGCTCTTTTTGTTCTTGTTGATCTTGTTGAACTTGTTGCTTTTGTTGCTCTCGTTGTTTCCGTTGGTCTCGTTGTTCCCGTTGTTCTCGCTGTTCTCGTTGTTCTCGTTGTTCTCGTTGCTCTGGTTGTTCTTGTTGTTCTTGTTGTTCTTGTTGTTCTTGTTGTTCTTGTTGTTCTTGTTGTTCTTGTTGTTCTTGTTGTTCTTGTTCTCTTGTTGTTCTTGTTGTTCTTGTTGTTCTTGTTCTTCTTGTTGTTCTTGTTGTTCTTGATGCTCTTGTTGTTCCTGTTGTTCTTGTTGTTCTTGTTGTTCTTGTTGTTGTTGTTGTTCTTGTTGTTCTTGTTGTTCGTGTTGTTCTTCTTGCTCTTGTTGTTCTTGTTGTTCTTGCTGCTCTTGTTGTTCTTGTTGTTCTTGCTGCTCTTGTTTTTCTTGTTGTTCTTGTTGCTCTTGTTGCACTTGTTGTTCTTGTTGTTCTTGTTGTTCTTGTTGTTCTTGTTGTTCTTGTTGTTCTTGTTGCTCTTGTTGCTCTTGTTGCTCTTTTTGTTCTTGTTGATCTTGTTGAACTTGTTGCTTTTGTTGCTCTCGTTGTTTCCGTTGGTCTCGTTGTTCCCGTTGTTCTCGCTGTTCTCGTTGTTCTCGTTGTTCTCGTTGCTCTGGTTGTTCTTGTTGTTCTTGTTGTTCTTGTTGTTCTTGTTGTTCTTGTTGTTCTTGTTGTTCTTGTTGTTCTTGTTCTCTTGTTGTTCTTGTTGTTCTTGTTGTTCTTGTTGTTCTTGTTCTTCTTGTTGTTCTTGTTGTTCTTGATGCTCTTGTTGTTCCTGTTGTTCTTGTTGTTCTTGTTGTTCTTGTTGTTGTTGTTGTTCTTGTTGTTCTTGTTGTTCGTGTTGTTCTTCTTGCTCTTGTTGTTCTTGTTGTTCTTGCTGCTCTTGTTGTTCTTGTTGTTCTTGCTGCTCTTGTTTTTCTTGTTGTTCTTGTTTTTCTTGTTGGTCTTGTTGTTCTTGTTGTTCTTGTTGTTCTTGTTGTTCTTGTTCTTGTTGTTCTTGTTGTTCATGTTGTTGTTGTTCTTGTTGTTCTTGTTGTTATTGTTGTTGTTGTTCTTGTTGTTCTTCTTGTTGTTCTTCTTGTTCTTCTTGTTCTTCTTCTTGTTGTTGTTGTTCTTGTTCTTGTTGTTCTCGTTGTTCTCGTTGTACTTGTTGTTCTTGTTGCTCTTGTTGCACTTGTTGTTCTTGTTGTTCTTGTTGTTCTTGTTGTTCTTGTTGTTCTTGTTGTTCTTGTTGCTCTTGTTGCTCGTGTTGCTCTTGTTGCTCTTGTTGCTCTTGTTGTTCTTGTTGTTCTTGTTGCTCTTGTTGCTCTTGTTGCTCTTTTTGTTCTTGTTGATCTTGTTGAACTTGTTGCTTTTGTTGCTCTCGTTGTTTCCGTTGGTCTCGTTGTTCCCGTTGTTCTCGCTGTTCTCGTTGTTCTCGTTGTTCTCGTTGCTCTGGTTGTTCTTGTTGTTCTTGTTGTTCTTGTTGTTCTTGTTGTTCTTGTTGTTCTTGTTGTTCTTGTTGTTCTTGTTGTTCTTGTTGTTCTTGTTCTCTTGTTGTTCTTGTTGTTCTTGTTGTTCTTGTTCTTCTTGTTGTTCTTGTTGTTCTTGATGCTCTTGTTGTTCCTGTTGTTCTTGTTGTTCTTGTTGTTCTTGTTGTTGTTGTTGTTCTTGTTGTTCTTGTTGTTCGTGTTGTTCTTCTTGCTCTTGTTGTTCTTGTTGTTCTTGCTGCTCTTGTTGTTCTTGTTGTTCTTGCTGCTCTTGTTTTTCTTGTTGTTCTTGTTTTTCTTGTTGTTCTTGTTGTTCTTGTTGTTCTTGTTGTTCTTGTTGTTCTTGTTCTTGTTGTTCTTGTTGTTCATGTTGTTGTTGTTCTTGTTGTTCTTGTTGTTATTGTTGTTGTTGTTCTTGTTGTTCTTCTTGTTGTTCTTCTTGTTCTTCTTGTTCTTCTTCTTGTTGTTGTTGTTCTTGTTCTTGTTGTTCTTCTTGTTCTTGTTGTTCTTCTTGTTCTTGTTGTTCTAGTTGCTCTTGTTGTTCCTGTTGTTCTAGTTGTTCTTGTTGTTCCTGTTGTTCCTGTTGTTCCTGTTGTTCCTGTTGTTCTTGTTGTTCTTGTTGTTCTTGTTGTTCTTGTTCTTCTTGTTGCTCTTGTTGCTCTTGTTGTTCTTGTTGTTCTTGTTGTTCTTGTTGTTCTCGTTGTTCATGTTGCTGTTGTTCTTGTTGATCCTGTTGTACTTGTTCTTGTTGTTCTTGTTGATCTAGTTGTTGTTCTTGTTGCTCTTGTTGTTGTTCTTGTTGTTCTTGTTGTTCTTGTTGTTCTTGTTCTTGTTGTTCTTGTCGTTCTTGTTGTTCTTATTGTTCTTGTTGTTCTTGTTGTTCTTGTTGCTTTCGTCGTTGTTGTTCCCGTTGTTCGTGTTCTTGTTGCTCTTGTTGTTGTTGTTCCCGTTGTTCTTGTTGTTGTTGTTGTTGTTGTTCTTGTTGTTATTGCTGTTCTTGTTGTTCTTGTTGTTCTTGTTGTTCTTGTTGTTCTTGTTGTTCTTGTTGTTCTTGTTGTTCTTGTTGTTCTTGTTGTTCTTGTTGTTCTTGTTGTTCTTGTTGTTCTTGTTGTTCTTGTTGTTCTTGTTGTTCTTGTTGTTCTTGTTGTTCTTGTTGTTCTTGTTGTTCTTGTTGTTCTTGTTGTTCTTGTTGTTCTTGTTGTTCTTGTTGTTCTTGTTGTTCTTGTTGTTCTTGTTGTTCTTGTTGTTCTTGTTGTTCTTGTTGTTCTTGTTGTTCTTGTTGTTCTTGTTGTTCTTGTTGTTCTTGTTGTTCTTGTTGTTCTTGTTGTTCTTGTTGTTCTTGTTGTTCTTGTTGTTCTTGTTGTTCTTGTTGTTCTTGTTGTTCTTGTTGTTCTTGTTGAACTTGTTGCTTTTGTTGCTCTCGTTGTTTCCGTTGGTCTCGTTGTTCCCGTTGTTCTCGCTGTTCTCGTTGTTCTCGTTGCTCTGGTTGTTCTTGTTGTTCTTGTTGTTCTTGTTGTTGTTGTTCTTGTTGTTCTTGTTGTTCTTGTTCTTGTTGTTCTTGTTGTTCTTGTTGTTCTTGTTGTTCTTGTTGTTCTTGTTGTTCTTATTGTTCTTGTTGTTCTTGTTGTTCTTGTTGCTTTCGTCGTTGTTGTTCCCGTTGTTCGTGTTCTTGTTGCTCTTGTTGTTGTTGTTCCCGTCGTTCTTGTTGTTGTTGTTGTTGTTGTTCTTGTTGTTCTTGCTGTTCTTGTTGTTCTTGTTGTTCTTGTTCTTCTTGTTGTTCTTGTTGTTCTTGTTGTTCTTGTTGTTCTCGTTGTTCTTGTTGTTCTTGTTGTTCTTGTTGTTCTTGTTGTTCTTGTTGTTCTTGTTGTTCTTGTTGTTCTTGTTGTTCTTGTTGTTCTTGTTGTTCTTGTTGTTCTTGTTGTTCTTGTTGTTCTTGTTGCTCTTGTTGCTCTTGTTGTTCTTGTTGTTCTTGTTGTTCTTGTTGTTCTTGTTGCTCTTGTTGAACTTGTTGAACTTGTTGAACTTGTTGCTTTTGTTGCTCTCGTTGTTTCCGTTGGTCTCGTTGTTCCCGTTGTTCCCGTTGTTCTCGTTGTTCCCGTTGTTCTCGCTGTTCTCGTTGTTCTCGTTGCTCTGGTTGTTCTTGTTGTTCTCGTTGCTCTGGTTGTTCTTGTTGTTCTTGTTGCTCTTGTTGTTCTTGTTGCTCTTGTTGTTCTTGTTGTTCTTGTTGTTCTTGTTGTTCTTGTTGCTCTTGTTGCTCTTATTGTTCTTGTTGTTCCTGTTGCTCTTGTTGCTCTTGTTGCACTTGTTGTTCTCGTTGTTCTCGTTGTTCTCGTTGTTCTCGTTGTTCTCGTTGTTCTCGTTGTTCTCGTTGTTCTCGTTGTTCTCGTTGTTCTCGTTGTTCTCGTTGTTCTCCTTGTTCTCGTTGTTCTCGTTGTACTCGTTGTTCTTGTTGTTCTTGTTGTTCTTGTTGCTCTTGTTGCACTTGTTGTTCTTGTTGTTCTTGTTGTTCTTGTTGTTCTTGTTGTTCTTGTTGCTCTTGTTGCTCGTGTTGCTCTTGTTGCTCTTGTTGCTCTTGTTGTTCTTGTTGTTCTTGTTGCTCTTGTTGCTCTTGTTGCTCTTTTTGTTCTTGTTGATCTTGTTGCTTTTGTTGTTCTCGTTGTTTCCGTTGGTCTCGTTGTTCCCGTTGTTCTCGTTGTTCTGGTTGTTCTTGTTGATCTTGTTGCTCTTGTTGTTCTTGTTGTTCTTGTTGTTCCTGTTGTTCCTGTTGTTCTTGTTGTTCTTGTTGTTCTTCTTGTTCTTGTTGTTCTTCTTGTTCTTCTTGTTCTTCTTGTTCTTGTTGTTCTTGTTGCTCTTGTTGCTCTTGTTGTTCTTGTTGTTCTTGTTGAACTTGTTGAACTTGTTGCTTTTGTTGCTCTCGTTGTTTCCGTTGGTCTCGTTGTTCCCGTTGTTCTCGCTGTTCTCGTTGTTCTCGTTGTTCTCGTTGTTCTGGTTGTTCTTGTTGTTCTTGTTGTTCTTGTTGTTCTTGTCGTTCTTGTTCTCTTGTTGTTCTTGTTGTTCTTGTTGTTCTTGTTGTTCCTGTTGTTCTTGTTGTTCTTGTTGTTCTTGTTGTTCTTCTTGTTCTTGTTATTCTTTTTGTCCTTGTCGTTCTTGCTGTTGTTGTTCCCATTGTTCTTGATCTTGTTGTTCTTCTTGTTGTTGTTGTTCTTGTTGTTCTTGCTGTTGTTGTTCTTGTTGTTGTTGCTCTTGTTGTTCTTGTTGTTGTTGTTCTTGTTGTTGTCGTCCTTGTTGTTGTTGTAGTTCTTAACGTTCTTGTTGATCTTGTTGTTGTTGTTCTTGTTGTTCTTGTTGTCGTTGTTCTTGTTGTTCTTGTTGTTCTTGTTGTTGTTGTTGTTGTTCTTGTTGTTGCTGTTCTTGCTGTTCTTGTTCTTGTTGCTCTTGTTGTTCTTGTTGTTCTTGTTGTTCTTGTTGTTCTTGTTGTTCTTGTTGTTCCTGTTGTTCATGTTGCTGTTGTTCTTGTTGTTCTTGTTGATCTTGTTGTTGTTGTTCTTGTTGTTCTTGTTGTTGTTGTTCTTGTTGTTGTTGCTCTTGTTGTTCTTGTTGTTGTTGTTCTTGTTGTTGTCGTCCTTGTTGTTGTTGTAGTTCTTAACGTTCTTGTTGATCTTGTTGTTGTTGTTCTTGTTGTTCTTGTTGTCGTTGTTCTTGTTGTTCTTGTTGTTCTTGTTGTTCTTGTTGTTCTTCTTGTTCTTGTTGTCCTTGTTGTTCTTGTTGTTCTTGTTGTTCTTGTTGTTCTTGTTGTTCTTGTTGTTCTTGTTGTTCATGTTGCTGTTGTTCTTGTTGTTCTCGTTGTTCATGTTGCTGTTGTTCTTGTTGATCTTCTTGTTGTTGTTCTTGTTGTTGTTGTTCTTGTTGTTCTTGTTGTTGTTGTTCTTGTTGTTCTTGTTGTTCTTGTTGTTGTTGTTGTCCTTGTTGTTCTTGTTGTTGTTGTTATTCTTGTTGTTCTTGTTGTTCTTGTTGTTCTTGTTTTCTTGTTGTTCTTGTTGTTGTTGTTGTTCTTGTTGTTTCTGTTGTTCTTGTTGTTCTTAAAGTTCATCTTTGTTCTTCTTGTTCTTGTTGTTCGTGTTGTTCGTGTTGTTCGTGTTGTTCTTCTTGTTCATCTTGTCCTTCTTGTTCTTCTTGTTCTTCTTGTTAATGTTGTTCTTGTTGTTGTTGTTGTTCTTGTTGTTGTTGTTGTTCTTGTTGTTCTTGTTGTTCGTGTTGTTCTTCTTGCTCTTGTTGTTCTTGTTGTTCTTGCTGCTCTTGTTTTTCTTGTTGTTCTTGTTTTTCTTGTTGTTCTTGTTGTTCTTGTTGTTCTTGTTGTTCTTGTTGTTCTTGTTCTTGTTGTTCTTGTTGTTCATGTTGTTGTTGTTCTTGTTGTTCTTGTTGTTATTGTTGTTGTTGTTCTTGTTGTTCTTCTTGTTGTTCTTCTTGTTCTTCTTGTTCTTCTTGTTGTTGTTGTTGTTCTTGTTGTTCTTGTTCTTGTTGTTCTTCTTGTTCTTGTTGTTCTTCTTGTTCTTGTTGTTCTTGTTGTTCTAGTTGCTCTTGTTGTTCCCGTTGTTCTCGCTGTTCTCGTTGTTCTCGTTGTTCTCGTTGTTCTGGTTGTTCTTGTTGTTCTTGTTGTTCTTGTTGTTCTTGTCGTTCTTGTTCTCTTGTTGTTCTTGTTGTTCTTGTTGTTCTTGTTGTTCCTGTTGTTCTTGTTGTTCTTGTTGTTCTTGTTGTTCTTCTTGTTCTTGTTATTCTTTTTGTCCTTGTCGTTCTTGCTGTTGTTGTTCCCATTGTTCTTGATCTTGTTGTTCTTCTTGTTGTTGTTGTTCTTGTTGTTCTTGCTGTTGTTGTTCCTGTTGTTCTTGTTCTTGTTGTTGTTGTTGTTGTTCTTGTTGTTGCTGTTCTTGCTGTTCTTGTTCTTGTTGCTCTTGTTGTTCTTGTTGCTCTTGTTGCTCTTATTGTTCTTGTTGTTCCTGTTGCTCTTGTTGCTCTTGTTGCACTTGTTGTTCTCGTTGTTCTCGTTGTTCTCGTTGTTCTCGTTGTTCTCGTTGTTCTCGTTGTTCTCGTTGTTCTCGTTGTTCTCGTTGTTCTCGTTGTTCTCGTTGTACTCGTTGTTCTTGTTGTTCTTGTTGTTCTTGTTGCTCTTGTTGCACTTGTTGTTCTTGTTGTTCTTGTTGTTCTTGTTGTTCTTGTTGTTCTTGTTGCTCTTGTTGCTCGTGTTGCTCTTGTTGCTCTTGTTGCTCTTGTTGTTCTTGTTGTTCTTGTTGCTCTTGTTGCTCTTGTTGCTCTTTTTGTTCTTGTTGATCTTGTTGCTTTTGTTGTTCTCGTTGTTTCCGTTGGTCTCGTTGTTCCCGTTGTTCTCGTTGTTCTGGTTGTTCTTGTTGATCTTGTTGCTCTTGTTGTTCTTGTTGTTCTTGTTGTTCCTGTTGTTCCTGTTGTTCCTGTTGTTCCTGTTGTTCTTGTTGTTCTTGTTGTTCTTCTTGTTCTTGTTGTTCTTGTTGTTCTTCTTGTTCTTCTTGTTCTTCTTGTTCTTGTTGTTCTTGTTGCTCTTGTTGCTCTTGTTGTTCTTGTTGAACTTGTTGAACTTGTTGCTTTTGTTGCTCTCGTTGTTTCCGTTGGTCTCGTTGTTTCCGTTGGTCTCGTTGTTCCCGTTGTTCCCGCTGTTCTCGTTGTTCTCGTTGTTCTCGTTGCTCTGGTTGTTCTTGTTGTTCTTGTTGTTCTTGTTGTTCTTGTTCTCTTGTTGTTCTTGTTGTTCTTGTTGTTCTTGTTGTTCTTGTTGTTCTTGTTGTTCTTGTTGTTCTTGTTGTTCATGTTGTTCTTGTTGTTCTTGTTGTTCTTGTTGTTCTTGTTGTTCTTGTTGTTCTTGTTGTTCTTGTTGTTCTTGTTGTTCTTGTTGTTCTTGTTGTTCTTGTTGTTCTTGTTGAACTTGTTGCTTTTGTTGCTCTCGTTGTTTCCGTTGGTCTCGTTGTTCCCGTTGTTCTCGCTGTTCTCGTTGTTCTCGTTGCTCTGGTTGTTCTTGTTGTTCTTGTTGTTCTTGTTGTTGTTGTTCTTGTTGTTCTTGTTGTTCTTGTTCTTGTTGTTCTTGTTGTTCTTGTTGTTCTTGTTGCTCTTGTTGTTGTTCTTGTTGTTCTTGTTGTTCTTGTTGTTCTTGTTCTTGTTGTTCTTGTCGTTCTTGTTGTTCTTATTGTTCTTGTTGTTCTTGTTGTTCTTGTTGCTTTCGTCGTTGTTGTTCCCGTTGTTCGTGTTCTTGTTGCTCTTGTTGTTGTTGTTCCCGTTGTTCTTGTTGTTGTTGTTGTTGTTGTTCTTGTTGTTATTGCTGTTCTTGTTGTTCTTGTTGTTCTTGTTGTTCTTGTTGTTCTTGTTGTTCTTGTTGTTCTTGTTGTTCTTGTTGTTCTTGTTGTTCTTGTTGTTCTTGTTGTTCTTGTTGTTCTTGTTGTTCTTGTTGTTCTTGTTGTTCTTGTTGTTCTTGTTGTTCTTGTTGTTCTTGTTGTTCTTGTTGTTCTTGTTGTTCTTGTTGTTCTTGTTGTTCTTGTTGTTCTTGTTGTTCTTGTTGTTCTTGTTGTTCTTGTTGTTCTTGTTGTTCTTGTTGTTCTTGTTGTTCTTGTTGTTCTTGTTGTTCTTGTTGTTCTTGTTGTTCTTGTTGTTCTTGTTGTTCTTGTTGTTCTTGTTGTTCTTGTTGTTCTTGTTGTTCTTGTTGTTCTTGTTGTTCTTGTTGAACTTGTTGCTTTTGTTGCTCTCGTTGTTTCCGTTGGTCTCGTTGTTCCCGTTGTTCTCGCTGTTCTCGTTGTTCTCGTTGCTCTGGTTGTTCTTGTTGTTCTTGTTGTTCTTGTTGTTGTTGTTCTTGTTGTTCTTGTTGTTCTTGTTCTTGTTGTTCTTGTTGTTCTTGTTGTTCTTGTTGTTCTTGTTGTTCTTGTTGTTCTTATTGTTCTTGTTGTTCTTGTTGTTCTTGTTGCTTTCGTCGTTGTTGTTCCCGTTGTTCGTGTTCTTGTTGCTCTTGTTGTTGTTGTTCCCGTCGTTCTTGTTGTTGTTGTTGTTGTTGTTCTTGTTGTTCTTGCTGTTCTTGTTGTTCTTGTTGTTCTTGTTCTTCTTGTTGTTCTTGTTGTTCTTGTTGTTCTTGTTGTTCTCGTTGTTCTTGTTGTTCTTGTTGTTCTTGTTGTTCTTGTTGTTCTTGTTGTTCTTGTTGTTCTTGTTGTTCTTGTTGTTCTTGTTGTTCTTGTTGTTCTTGTTGTTCTTGTTGTTCTTGTTGTTCTTGTTGCTCTTGTTGCTCTTGTTGTTCTTGTTGTTCTTGTTGTTCTTGTTGTTCTTGTTGCTCTTGTTGAACTTGTTGAACTTGTTGAACTTGTTGCTTTTGTTGCTCTCGTTGTTTCCGTTGGTCTCGTTGTTCCCGTTGTTCCCGTTGTTCTCGTTGTTCCCGTTGTTCTCGCTGTTCTCGTTGTTCTCGTTGCTCTGGTTGTTCTTGTTGTTCTCGTTGCTCTGGTTGTTCTTGTTGTTCTTGTTGCTCTTGTTGTTCTTGTTGCTCTTGTTGTTCTTGTTGTTCTTGTTGTTCTTGTTGTTCTTGTTGCTCTTGTTGCTCTTATTGTTCTTGTTGTTCCTGTTGCTCTTGTTGCTCTTGTTGCACTTGTTGTTCTCGTTGTTCTCGTTGTTCTCGTTGTTCTCGTTGTTCTCGTTGTTCTCGTTGTTCTCGTTGTTCTCGTTGTTCTCGTTGTTCTCGTTGTTCTCGTTGTTCTCCTTGTTCTCGTTGTTCTCGTTGTACTCGTTGTTCTTGTTGTTCTTGTTGTTCTTGTTGCTCTTGTTGCACTTGTTGTTCTTGTTGTTCTTGTTGTTCTTGTTGTTCTTGTTGTTCTTGTTGCTCTTGTTGCTCGTGTTGCTCTTGTTGCTCTTGTTGCTCTTGTTGTTCTTGTTGTTCTTGTTGCTCTTGTTGCTCTTGTTGCTCTTTTTGTTCTTGTTGATCTTGTTGCTTTTGTTGTTCTCGTTGTTTCCGTTGGTCTCGTTGTTCCCGTTGTTCTCGTTGTTCTGGTTGTTCTTGTTGATCTTGTTGCTCTTGTTGTTCTTGTTGTTCTTGTTGTTCCTGTTGTTCCTGTTGTTCTTGTTGTTCTTGTTGTTCTTCTTGTTCTTGTTGTTCTTCTTGTTCTTCTTGTTCTTCTTGTTCTTGTTGTTCTTGTTGCTCTTGTTGCTCTTGTTGTTCTTGTTGTTCTTGTTGAACTTGTTGAACTTGTTGCTTTTGTTGCTCTCGTTGTTTCCGTTGGTCTCGTTGTTCCCGTTGTTCTCGCTGTTCTCGTTGTTCTCGTTGTTCTCGTTGTTCTGGTTGTTCTTGTTGTTCTTGTTGTTCTTGTTGTTCTTGTCGTTCTTGTTCTCTTGTTGTTCTTGTTGTTCTTGTTGTTCTTGTTGTTCCTGTTGTTCTTGTTGTTCTTGTTGTTCTTGTTGTTCTTCTTGTTCTTGTTATTCTTTTTGTCCTTGTCGTTCTTGCTGTTGTTGTTCCCATTGTTCTTGATCTTGTTGTTCTTCTTGTTGTTGTTGTTCTTGTTGTTCTTGCTGTTGTTGTTCTTGTTGTTGTTGCTCTTGTTGTTCTTGTTGTTGTTGTTCTTGTTGTTGTCGTCCTTGTTGTTGTTGTAGTTCTTAACGTTCTTGTTGATCTTGTTGTTGTTGTTCTTGTTGTTCTTGTTGTCGTTGTTCTTGTTGTTCTTGTTGTTCTTGTTGTTGTTGTTGTTGTTCTTGTTGTTGCTGTTCTTGCTGTTCTTGTTCTTGTTGCTCTTGTTGTTCTTGTTGTTCTTGTTGTTCTTGTTGTTCTTGTTGTTCTTGTTGTTCCTGTTGTTCATGTTGCTGTTGTTCTTGTTGTTCTTGTTGATCTTGTTGTTGTTGTTCTTGTTGTTCTTGTTGTTGTTGTTCTTGTTGTTGTTGCTCTTGTTGTTCTTGTTGTTGTTGTTCTTGTTGTTGTCGTCCTTGTTGTTGTTGTAGTTCTTAACGTTCTTGTTGATCTTGTTGTTGTTGTTCTTGTTGTTCTTGTTGTCGTTGTTCTTGTTGTTCTTGTTGTTCTTGTTGTTCTTGTTGTTCTTCTTGTTCTTGTTGTCCTTGTTGTTCTTGTTGTTCTTGTTGTTCTTGTTGTTCTTGTTGTTCTTGTTGTTCTTGTTGTTCATGTTGCTGTTGTTCTTGTTGTTCTCGTTGTTCATGTTGCTGTTGTTCTTGTTGATCTTCTTGTTGTTGTTCTTGTTGTTGTTGTTCTTGTTGTTCTTGTTGTTGTTGTTCTTGTTGTTCTTGTTGTTCTTGTTGTTGTTGTTGTCCTTGTTGTTCTTGTTGTTGTTGTTATTCTTGTTGTTCTTGTTGTTCTTGTTGTTCTTGTTTTCTTGTTGTTCTTGTTGTTGTTGTTGTTCTTGTTGTTTCTGTTGTTCTTGTTGTTCTTAAAGTTCATCTTTGTTCTTCTTGTTCTTGTTGTTCGTGTTGTTCGTGTTGTTCGTGTTGTTCTTCTTGTTCATCTTGTCCTTCTTGTTCTTCTTGTTCTTCTTGTTAATGTTGTTCTTGTTGTTGTTGTTGTTCTTGTTGTTGTTGTTGTTCTTGTTGTTCTTGTTGTTCGTGTTGTTCTTCTTGCTCTTGTTGTTCTTGTTGTTCTTGCTGCTCTTGTTTTTCTTGTTGTTCTTGTTTTTCTTGTTGTTCTTGTTGTTCTTGTTGTTCTTGTTGTTCTTGTTGTTCTTGTTCTTGTTGTTCTTGTTGTTCATGTTGTTGTTGTTCTTGTTGTTCTTGTTGTTATTGTTGTTGTTGTTCTTGTTGTTCTTCTTGTTGTTCTTCTTGTTCTTCTTGTTCTTCTTGTTGTTGTTGTTGTTCTTGTTGTTCTTGTTCTTGTTGTTCTTCTTGTTCTTGTTGTTCTTCTTGTTCTTGTTGTTCTTGTTGTTCTAGTTGCTCTTGTTGTTCCCGTTGTTCTCGCTGTTCTCGTTGTTCTCGTTGTTCTCGTTGTTCTGGTTGTTCTTGTTGTTCTTGTTGTTCTTGTTGTTCTTGTCGTTCTTGTTCTCTTGTTGTTCTTGTTGTTCTTGTTGTTCTTGTTGTTCCTGTTGTTCTTGTTGTTCTTGTTGTTCTTGTTGTTCTTCTTGTTCTTGTTATTCTTTTTGTCCTTGTCGTTCTTGCTGTTGTTGTTCCCATTGTTCTTGATCTTGTTGTTCTTCTTGTTGTTGTTGTTCTTGTTGTTCTTGCTGTTGTTGTTCCTGTTGTTCTTGTTCTTGTTGTTGTTGTTGTTGTTCTTGTTGTTGCTGTTCTTGCTGTTCTTGTTCTTGTTGCTCTTGTTGTTCTTGTTGCTCTTGTTGCTCTTATTGTTCTTGTTGTTCCTGTTGCTCTTGTTGCTCTTGTTGCACTTGTTGTTCTCGTTGTTCTCGTTGTTCTCGTTGTTCTCGTTGTTCTCGTTGTTCTCGTTGTTCTCGTTGTTCTCGTTGTTCTCGTTGTTCTCGTTGTTCTCGTTGTACTCGTTGTTCTTGTTGTTCTTGTTGTTCTTGTTGCTCTTGTTGCACTTGTTGTTCTTGTTGTTCTTGTTGTTCTTGTTGTTCTTGTTGTTCTTGTTGCTCTTGTTGCTCGTGTTGCTCTTGTTGCTCTTGTTGCTCTTGTTGTTCTTGTTGTTCTTGTTGCTCTTGTTGCTCTTGTTGCTCTTTTTGTTCTTGTTGATCTTGTTGCTTTTGTTGTTCTCGTTGTTTCCGTTGGTCTCGTTGTTCCCGTTGTTCTCGTTGTTCTGGTTGTTCTTGTTGATCTTGTTGCTCTTGTTGTTCTTGTTGTTCTTGTTGTTCCTGTTGTTCCTGTTGTTCCTGTTGTTCCTGTTGTTCTTGTTGTTCTTGTTGTTCTTCTTGTTCTTGTTGTTCTTGTTGTTCTTCTTGTTCTTCTTGTTCTTCTTGTTCTTGTTGTTCTTGTTGCTCTTGTTGCTCTTGTTGTTCTTGTTGAACTTGTTGAACTTGTTGCTTTTGTTGCTCTCGTTGTTTCCGTTGGTCTCGTTGTTTCCGTTGGTCTCGTTGTTCCCGTTGTTCCCGCTGTTCTCGTTGTTCTCGTTGTTCTCGTTGCTCTGGTTGTTCTTGTTGTTCTTGTTGTTCTTGTTGTTCTTGTTCTCTTGTTGTTCTTGTTCTTCTTGTTGTTCTTGTTGTTCTTGATGCTCTTGTTGTTCCTGTTGTTCTTGTTGTTCTTGTTGTTCTTCTTGTTCTTGTTATTCTTTTTGTCCTTGTCGTTCTTGCTGTTGTTGTTCCCGTTGTTCTTGATCTTGTTGTTCTTCTTGTTGTTGTTGTTCTTGTTGCTCTTGCTGTTGTTGTTCCTGTTGTTCTTGTTCTTGTTGTTGTTGTTGTTCTTGTTGTTGTTGTTCTTGCTGTTCTTGTTCCTGTTGCTCTTGTTGTTCTTGTTGTTCTTGTTGTTCTTGTTGTTCTTGTTGTCCTGTTGTTCTAGTTGTTCTTGTTGTTCTTGTTGTTCTTGTTGTTCTTGTTGCTCATGTTGCTGTTGTTCTTGTTGATCTTGTTGTACTTGTTCTTGTTGTTCCTGTTGATCTTGTTGTTGTTGTTCTTGTTGTTCTTGTTGTTGTTGTTCTTGTTGTTGTTGTTCTTGTTGTTCTTGTTGTTGTTGTTCTTGTTGTTGTCGTCCTTGTTGTTGTTGTAGTTCTTAACGTTCTTGTTGATCTTGTTGTTGTTGTTCTTGTTGTTCTTGTTGTTCTTGTTGTTCTTGTTGTTCTTGTTGTTCTTGTTGTTCTTGTTGCTCTTGTTGTTCATGTTGCTGTTGTTCTTGTTGATCCTGTTGTACTTGTTCTTGTTGTTCTTGTTGATCTAGTTGTTGTTCTTGTTGTTCTTGTTGTTGTTGTTCTTGTTGTTCTTGTTGTTCTTGTTGTTCTTGTTGTTCTTGTTGAACTTGTTGCACTTGTTGTTCTCGTTGTTCTCGTTGTTCTCGTTGTTCTCGTTGTTCTCGTTGTTCTCGCTGTTCTCGTTGTTCTCGTTGTTCTCGTTGTTCTCGTTGTTCTCGTTGTACTCGTTGTTCTTGTTGTTCTTGTTGTTCTTGTTGCTCTTGTTGCTCGTGTTGCTCTTGTTGCTCTTGTTGCTCTTGTTGCTCTTGTTGTTCTTGTTGTTCTTGTTGCTCTTGTTGCTCTTGTTGCTCTTTTTGTTCTTGATGATCTTGTTGCTTTTGTTGTTCTCGTTGTTTCCGTTGGTCTCGTTGTTCCCGTTGTTCTCGTTGTTCTGGTTGTTCTTGTTGATCTTGTTGCTCTTGTTGTTCTTGTTGTTCTTGTTGTTAATGTTGTTCCTGTTGTTCCTGTTGTTCCTGTTGTTCCTGTTGTTCCTGTTGTTCCTGTTGTTCTTGTTGTTCTTGTTGTTCTTCTTGTTCTTGTTGTTCTTGTTGTTCTTGTTGTTCTAGTTGCTCTTGTTGTTCCTGTTGTTCTAGTTGTTCTTGTTGTTCCTGTTGTTCCTGTTGTTCCTGTTGTTCTTGTTGTTCTTGTTGTTCTTGTTGTTCTTGTTGTTCTTGTTGTTCTTGTTGTTCTTGTTGATCCTGTTGTACTTGTTCTTGTTGTTCTTGTTGATCTAGTTGTTGTTCTTGTTGTTCTTGTTGTTGTTGTTCTTGTTGTTCTTGTTGTTCTTGTTGCTTTCGTCGTTGTTGTTCCCGTTGTTCGTGTTCTTGTTGCTCTTGTTGTTGTTGTTCCCGTTTTTCTTGTTGTTGTTGTTGTTGTTGTTCTTGTTGTTCTTGCTGTTCTTGTTGTTCTTGTTGTTCTTGTTGTTCTTGTTGTTCTTGTTGTTCTTGTTGTTCTTGTTGTTCTTGCTGTTCTTGTTGTTCTTGTTGTTCTTGCTGTTCTTGTTGTTCTTGTTGCTCTTGTTGTTCTTGTTGTTCTTGTTGTTCTTGTTGCTCTTGTTGCTCTTGTTGTTCTTGTTGTTCTTGTTGTTCTTGTTGTTCATGTTGTTCTTGTTGTTCTTGTTGCTCTTGTTGTTCATGTTTCTGTTGTTCTTGTTGATCCTGTTGTACTTGTTCTTGTTGTTCTTGTTGATCTAGTTGTTGATCTTGTTGTTCTTGTTGTTGTTGTTCTTGTTGTTCTTGTTGTTCTTGTTCTTGTTGTTCTTGTTGTTCTTGTTGTTCTTGTTGTTCTTGTTGTTCTTGTTGTTCTTGTTGTTCTTGTTGTTCTTGTTGTTCTTGTTGTTCTTGTTGTTCTTGTTGTTCTTGTTGTTCTTGTTGTTCTTGTTGTTCTTGTTGCACTTGTTGTTCTCGTTGTTCTCGTTGTTCTCGTTGTTCTCGTTGTTCTCGTTGTTCTCGTTGTTCTCGTTGTTCTCGTTGTTCTCGTTGTTCTCGTTGTTCTCGTTGTACTCGTTGTTCTTGTTGTTCTTGTTGTTCTTGTTGCTCTTGTTGCTCGTGTTGCTCTTGTTGCTCTTGTTGCTCTTGTTGCTCTTGTTGTTCTTGTTGTTCTTGTTGCTCTTGTTGCTCTTGTTGCTCTTTTTGTTCTTGATGATCTTGTTGCTTTTGTTGTTCTCGTTGTTTCCGTTGGTCTCGTTGTTCCCGTTGTTCTCGTTGTTCTGGTTGTTCTTGTTGATCTTGTTGCTCTTGTTGTTCTTGTTGTTCTTGTTGTTAATGTTGTTCCTGTTGTTCCTGTTGTTCCTGTTGTTCCTGTTGTTCCTGTTGTTCCTGTTGTTCTTGTTGTTCTTGTTGTTCTTCTTGTTCTTGTTGTTCTTGTTGTTCTTGTTGTTCTAGTTGCTCTTGTTGTTCCTGTTGTTCTAGTTGTTCTTGTTGCTCCTGTTGTTCCTGTTGTTCCTGTTGTTCTTGTTGTTCTTGTTGTTCTTGTTGTTCTTGTTGATCCTGTTGTACTTGTTCTTGTTGTTCTTGTTGATCTAGTTGTTGTTCTTGTTGTTCTTGTTGTTGTTGTTCTTGTTGTTCTTGTTGTTCTTGTTGCTTTCGTCGTTGTTGTTCCCGTTGTTCGTGTTCTTGTTGCTCTTGTTGTTGTTGTTCCCGTTGTTCTTGTTGTTGTTGTTGTTGTTGTTCTTGTTGTTCTTGCTGTTCTTGTTGTTCTTGTTGTTCTTGTTGTTCTTGTTGTTCTTGTTGTTCTTGTTGTTCTTGTTGTTCTTGTTGTTCTTGCTGTTCTTGTTGTTCTTGTTGTTCTTGTTGATCTTGTTGTTCTTGTTGTTCTTGTTGTACTTGTTGATCTTGTTGTTCTTGTTGCTGTTGTTGTTCTTGTTGTTCTTGTTGTTCGTGTTGTTCTTCTTGCTCTTGTTGTTCTTGTTGTTCTTGCTGCTCTTGTTTTTCTTGTTGTTCTTGTTGTTCTTGTTGTTCTTGTTGTTCTTGTTCTTGTTGTTCTTGTTGTTCATGTTGTTGTTGTTCTTGTTGTTCTTGTTGTTATTGTTGTTGTTGTTCTTGTTGTTCTTCTTGTTGTTCTTCTTGTTCTTCTTGTTCTTCTTCTTGTTGTTGTTGTTCTTGTTGTTCTTGTTCTTGTTGTTCTTCTTGTTCTTGTTGTTCTTCTTGTTCTTGTTGTTCTTGTTGTTCTTGTTGTTCTTGTTGTACTAGTTGCTCGTGTTGTTCCTGTTGTTCTAGTTGTTCTTGTTGTTCCTGTTGTTCCTGTTGTTCTTGTTGCTCTTGTTGTTCTTGTTGTTCTTGTTGTTCTTGTTGCTCTTGTTGCTCTTGTTGTTCTTGTTGTTCTTGTTGTTCTTGTTGTTCTTGTTGTTCTTGTTGTTCTTGTTGTTCTTGTTGCTCTTGTTGTTCATGTTGCTGTTGTTCTTGTTGATCCTGTTGTACTTGTTCTTGTTGTTCTTGTTGATCTAGTTGTTGTTCTTGTTGTTCTTGTTGTTGTTGTTCTTGTTGTTCTTGTTGCTCTTGTTGTTCATGTTGCTGTTGTTCTTGTTGATCCTGTTGTACTTGTTCTTGTTGTTCTTGTTGATCTAGTTGTTGTTCTTGTTGTTCTTGTTGTTGTTGTTCTTGTTGTTCTTGTTGTTCTTGTTGTTCTTGTTGTTCTTGTTGAACTTGTTGCACTTGTTGTTCTCGTTGTTCTCGTTGTTCTCGTTGTTCTCGTTGTTCTCGTTGTTCTCGCTGTTCTCGTTGTTCTCGTTGTTCTCGTTGTTCTCGTTGTTCTCGTTGTACTCGTTGTTCTTGTTGTTCTTGTTGTTCTTGTTGCTCTTGTTGCTCGTGTTGCTCTTGTTGCTCTTGTTGCTCTTGTTGCTCTTGTTGTTCTTGTTGTTCTTGTTGTTCTTGTTGCTTTCGTCGTTGTTGTTCTCGTTGTTCGTGTTCTTGTTGCTCTTGTTGTTGTTGTTCCCGTTGTTCTTGTTGTTGTTGTTGTTGTTCTTGTTGTTCTTGCTGTTCTTGTTGTTCTTGTTGTTCTTGTTGTTCTTGTTGTTCTTGTTGTTCTTGTTGTTCTTGTTGTTCTTGTTGTTCTTGTTGTTCTTGTTGTTCTTGTTGTTCTTGTTGTTCTTGTTGTTCTTGTTGTTCTTGCTGTTCTTGTTGTTCTTGTTGTTCTTGTTGTTCTTGTTGTTCTTGTTGTTCTTGTTGTTCTAGTTGCTCTTGTTGTTCCTGTTGTTCTAGTTGTTATTGTTGTTCCTGTTGTTCCTGTTGATCCTGTTGTTCCTGTTGTTCTTGTTGTTCTTGTTGTTCTTGTTGTTCTTGTTGTTCTTGTTGCTCTTGTTGCTCTTGTTGTTCTTGTTGTTCTTGTTGTTCTTGTTGTTCTTGTTGTTCTTGTTGTTCTTGTTGTTCTTGTTGTTCTTGTTGTTCTTGTTCTTGTTGTTCTTGTTGTTCATGTTGTTGTTGTTCTTGTTGTTCTTGTTGTTATTGTTGTTGTTGTTCTTGTTGTTCTTCTTGTTGTTCTTCTTGTTCTTCTTGTTCTTCTTCTTGTTGTTGTTGTTCTTGTTGTTCTTGTTGTTCTTATTGTTCTTGTTGTTCTTGTTGTTCTTGTTGCTTTCGTCGTTGTTGTTCCCGTTGTTCGTGTTCTTGTTGCTCTTGTTGTTGTTGTTCCCGTTGTTCTTGTTGTTGTTGTTGTTGTTGATGTTCTTGTTGTTCTTGCTGTTCTTGTTGTTCTTGTTGTTCTTGTTGTTCTTGTTGTTCTTGTTGTTCTTGTTGTTCTTGTTGTTCTTGTTGTTCTTGTTGTTCTTGTTGTTCTTGTTGTTCTTGTTGTTCTTGTTGTTCTTGTTGTTCTTGTTGTTCTTGTTGTTCTTGTTGTTCTTGTTGTTCTTGTTGTTCTTGTTGTTCTTGTTGTTCTTGTTGTTCTTGTTGTTCTTGTTGTTCTTGTTGTTCTTGTTGTTCTTGTTGTTCTTGTTGTTCTTGTTGTTCTAGTTGTTCTTGTTGTTCTTGTTGTTCTTGTTGTTCTTGTTGTTCTTGTTGTTCTTGTTGTTCTTGTTGTTCTTGTTGTTCTTGTTGTTCTTGTTGTTCTTGTTGTTCTTGTTGTTCTTGTTGTTCTTGTTGTTCTTGTTGTTCTTGTTGAACTTGTTGCACTTGTTGTTCTCGTTGTTCTCGTTGTTCTCGTTGCTCTCGTTGTTCTCGTTGTTCTCGTTGTTCTCGTTGTTCTCGTTGTACTCGTTGTTCTTGTTGTTCTTGTTGTTCTTGTTGCTCTTGTTGCTCGTGTTGCTCTTGTTGCTCTTGTTGTTCTTGTTGTTCTTGTTGTTAATGTTGTTCCTGTTGTTCCTGTTGTTCCTGTTGTTCCTGTTGTTCCTGTTGTTCTTGTTGTTCTTGTTGTTCTTCTTGTTCTTGTTGTTCTTGTTGTTCTTGTTGTTCTAGTTGCTCTTGTTGTTCCTGTTGTTCTAGTAGTTCTTGTTGTTCCTGTTGTTCCTGTTGTTCCTGTTGTTCTTGTTGTTCTTGTTGTTCTTGTTGTTCTTGTTGATCCTGTTGTCCTTGTTCTTGTTGTTCTTGTTGATCTAGTTGTTGTTCTTGTTGTTCTTGTTGTTCTTGTTGTTGTTGTTCTTGTTGTTCTTGTTGTTCTTGTTGCTTTCGTCGTTGTTGTTCCCGTTGTTCGTGTTCTTGTTGCTCTTGTTGTTGTTGTTCCCGTTGTTCTTGTTGTTGTTGTTGTTGTTGTTGTTCTTGTTGTTCTTGCTGTTCTTGTTGTTCTTGTTGTTCTTGTTGTTCTTGTTGTTCTTGTTGTTCTTGTTGTTCTTGTTGTTCTTGTTGTTCTTGCTGTTCTTGTTGTTCTTGTTGTTCTTGTTGTTCTTGTTGTTCTTGTTGTTCTTGTTGATCTTGTTGATCTTGTTGTTCTTGTTGTTCTTGTTGTTCTTGTTGTTCTTGTTGTTCTTGTTGTTCTTGTTGTTCTTGTTGTTCTTGTTGTTCTTGTTGTTCTTGTTGTTCTTGTTGTTCTTGTTGTTCTTGTTGTTCCTGTTGTTCCTGTTGTTCCTGTTGTTCCTGTTGTTCCTGTTGTTCCTGTTGTTCCTGTTGTTCCTGTTGTTCTTGTTATTCTTGTTGTTCTTCTTGTTCTTGATGTTCTTGTTGTTCTTGTTGTTCTAGTTGCTCTTGTTGTTCCTGTTGCTCTAGTTGTTCTTGTTGTTCCTGTTGTTCCTGTTGTTCCTGTTGTTCTCGCTGTTCTCGTTGTTCTCGTTGTTCTCGTTGCACTGGTTGTTCTTGTTGTTCTTGTTGTTCTTGTTGTTCCTGTTGTTCCTGTTGTTCCTGTTGTACCTGTTGTTCTTGTTGTTCTTGTTGTTGTTGTTGTTCTTGTTGTTCTTGTTGTTCCTGTTGTTCTTGTTGTTCTTGTTGTTCTTGTTGTTCTTATTGATCTTGTTGTTCTTGTTGTTCTTGCTGTTCTTGTTGTTCTTGTTGTTCTTGTTGTTCTTGTTGTTCTTGTTGTTCTTGTTGATCTTGTTGATCTTGTTGTTCTTGTTGTTCTTATTGTTCTTGTTGTTCTTGTTGTTCTTGTTGCTTTCGTCGTTGTTGTTCCCGTTGTTCGTGTTCTTGTTGCTCTTGTTGTTGTTGTTCCCGTTGTTCTTGTTGTTGTTGTTGTTGTTGTTGTTCTTGTTGTTCTTGCTGTTCTTGTTGTTCTTGTTGTTCTTGTTGTTCTTGTTGTTCTTGTTGTCCTTGTTGTTCTTGTTGTTCTCGTTGTTCTTGTTGTTCTCGTTGTTCTTGTTGTTCTTGTTGTTCTTGTTGTTCTTGTTGTTCTTGTTGTTCTTGTTGTTCTTGTTGTTCTTGTTGTTCTTGTTGTTCTTGTTGTTCTTGTTGTTCTTGTTGTTCTTGTTGTTCTTGTTGTTCTTGTTGTTCTTGTTGTTCTTGTTGTTCTTGTTGTTCTTGTTGTTCTTGTTGTTCTTGTTGTTCTTGTTGTTCTTGTTGTTCTTGTTGTTCTTGTTGTCCTTGTTGTTCTTGTTGTTCTTGTTGTTCTTGTTGTTCTTGTTGTTCTTGTTGTTCTTGTTGAACTTGTTGAACTTGTTGCACTTGTTGTTCTCGTTGTTCTCGTTGTTCTCGTTGTTCTCGTTGTTCTCGTTGTTCTCGTTGTTCTCGTTGTTCTCGTTGTTCTCGTTGTACTCGTTGTTCTTGTTGTTCTTGTTGTTCTTGTTGCTCTTGTTGCTCGTGTTGCTCTTGTTGCTCTTGTTGCTCTTGTTGCTCTTGTTGTTCTTGTTGTTCTTGTTGCTCTTGTTGCTCTTGTTGCTCTTTTTGTTCTTGATGATCTTGTTGCTTTTGTTGTTCTCGTTGTTTCCGTTGGTCTCGTTGTTCCCGTTGTTCTCGTTGTTCTGGTTGTTCTTGTTGATCTTGTTGCTCTTGTTGTTCTTGTTGTTCTTGTTGTTAATGTTGTTCCTGTTGTTCCTGTTGTTCCTGTTGTTCCTGTTGTTCCTGTTGTTCCTGTTGTTCTTGTTGTTCTTGTTGTTCTTCTTGTTCTTGTTGTTCTTGTTGTTCTTGTTGTTCTAGTTGCTCTTGTTGTTCCTGTTGTTCTAGTTGTTCTTGTTGTTCCTGTTGTTCCTGTTGTTCCTGTTGTTCCTGTTGTTCCTGTTGTTCCTGTGGTTCCAGTTGTTCTTGTTGTTCCTGTTGTTCCAGTTGTTCCTGTTGTTCCTGTTGTTCTTGTTGTTCTTCTTGTTCTTCTTGTTCTTCTTGTTCTTCTTGTTCTTCTTGTTCTTCTTGTTCTTCTTGTTCTTCTTGTTCTTCTTGTTCTTCTTGTTCTTCTTGTTCTTCTTGTTCTTCTTGTTCTTCTTGTTCTTCTTGTTCTTCTTGTTCTTCTTGTTCTTCTTGTTCTTCTTGTTCTTCTTGTTCTTCTTGTTCTTCTTGTTCTTCTTGTTCTTCTTGTTCTTCTTGTTCTTCTTGTTCTTCTTGTTCTTCTTGTTCTTCTTGTTCTTCTTGTTCTTCTTGTTCTTCTTGTTCTTCTTGTTCTTCTTGTTCTTCTTGTTCTTCTTGTTCTTCTTGTTCTTCTTGTTCTTGTTGCTCTTGTTGCTCTCGTTGCTCTTGTTGTTCTTGTTGAACTTGTTGAACTTGTTGCTTTTGTTGCTCTCGTTGTTTCCGTTAGTCTCGTTGTTCCCGTTGTTCTCGCTG
>NW_027476097.1:332500-337500 GCF_051020955.1 Megalopta genalis
TTGTTCTCGCTGTTCTCGTTGTTCCCGTTGCTCTGGTTGTTCTTGTTGTTCTTGTTGTTCTTGTTGTTGTTGTTCTTGTTGTTCTTGTTGTTCTTGTTCTTGTTGTTCTTGTTGTTCTTGTTGTTCTTGTTGTTCTTGTTGTTCTTATTGTTCTTGTTGTTCTTGTTGTTCTTGTTGCTTTCGTCGTTGTTGTTCCCGTTGTTCGTGTTCTTGTTGCTCTTGTTGTTGTTGTTCCCGTTGTTCTTGTTGTTGTTGTTGTTGTTGTTGTTCTTGTTGTTCTTGCTGTTCTTGTTGTTCTTGTTGTTCTTGTTGTTCTTGTTGTTCTTGTTGTTCTTGTTGTTCTTGTTGTTCTTGTTGTTCTTGTTGTTCTTGTTGTTCTTGTTGTTCTTGTTGTTCTTGTTGTTCTTGTTGTTCTTGTTCTTGTTGTTCTTGTTGTTCATGTTGTTGTTGTTCTTGTTGTTCTTGTTGTTATTGTTGTTGTTGTTCTTGTTGTTCTTCTTGTTGTTCTTCTTGTTCTTCTTGTTCTTCTTCTTGTTGTTGTTGTTCTTGTTGTTCTTGTTGTTCTTATTGTTCTTGTTGTTCTTGTTGTTCTTGTTGCTTTCGTCGTTGTTGTTCCCGTTGTTCGTGTTCTTGTTGCTCTTGTTGTTGTTGTTCCCGTTGTTCTTGTTGTTGTTGTTGTTGTTGTTGTTGTTCTTGTTGTTCTTGCTGTTCTTGTTGTTCTTGTTGTTCTTGTTGTTCTTGTTGTTCTTGTTGTTCTTGTTGTTCTTGTTGTTCTTGTTGTTCTTGTTGTTCTTGTTGTTCTTGTTGTTCTTGTTGTTCTTGTTGTTCTTGTTGTTCTTGTTGTTCTTGTTGTTCTTGTTGTTCTTGTTGTTCTTGTTGTTCTTGTTGTTCTTGTTGTTCTTGTTGTTCTTGTTGTTCTTGTTGTTCTTGTTGTTCTTGTTGTTCTTGTTGTTCTTGTTGTTCTTGTTGTTCTTGTTGTTCTTGTTGTTCTAGTTGTTCTTGTTGTTCTTGTTGTTCTTGTTGTTCTTGTTGTTCTTGTTGTTCTTGTTGTTCTTGTTGTTCTTGTTGTTCTTGTTGTTCTTGTTGTTCTTGTTGTTCTTGTTGTTCTTGTTGTTCTTGTTGTTCTTGTTGTTCTTGTTGAACTTGTTGCACTTGTTGTTCTCGTTGTTCTCGTTGTTCTCGTTGCTCTCGTTGTTCTCGTTGTTCTCGTTGTTCTCGTTGTTCTCGTTGTACTCGTTGTTCTTGTTGTTCTTGTTGTTCTTGTTGCTCTTGTTGCTCGTGTTGCTCTTGTTGCTCTTGTTGTTCTTGTTGTTCTTGTTGTTAATGTTGTTCCTGTTGTTCCTGTTGTTCCTGTTGTTCCTGTTGTTCCTGTTGTTCCTGTTGTTCTTGTTGTTCTTGTTGTTCTTCTTGTTCTTGTTGTTCTTGTTGTTCTTGTTGTTCTAGTTGCTCTTGTTGTTCCTGTTGTTCTAGTAGTTCTTGTTGTTCCTGTTGTTCCTGTTGTTCCTGTTGTTCTTGTTGTTCTTGTTGTTCTTGTTGTTCTTGTTGATCCTGTTGTCCTTGTTCTTGTTGTTCTTGTTGATCTAGTTGTTGTTCTTGTTGTTCTTGTTGTTCTTGTTGTTGTTGTTCTTGTTGTTCTTGTTGTTCTTGTTGCTTTCGTCGTTGTTGTTCCCGTTGTTCGTGTTCTTGTTGCTCTTGTTGTTGTTGTTCCCGTTGTTCTTGTTGTTGTTGTTGTTGTTGTTGTTCTTGTTGTTCTTGCTGTTCTTGTTGTTCTTGTTGTTCTTGTTGTTCTTGTTGTTCTTGTTGTTCTTGTTGTTCTTGTTGTTCTTGTTGTTCTTGCTGTTCTTGTTGTTCTTGTTGTTCTTGTTGTTCTTGTTGTTCTTGTTGTTCTTGTTGATCTTGTTGATCTTGTTGTTCTTGTTGTTCTTGTTGTTCTTGTTGTTCTTGTTGTTCTTGTTGTTCTTGTTGTTCTTGTTGTTCTTGTTGTTCTTGTTGTTCTTGTTGTTCTTGTTGTTCTTGTTGTTCTTGTTGTTCTTGTTGTTCCTGTTGTTCCTGTTGTTCCTGTTGTTCCTGTTGTTCCTGTTGTTCCTGTTGTTCCTGTTGTTCCTGTTGTTCTTGTTATTCTTGTTGTTCTTCTTGTTCTTGATGTTCTTGTTGTTCTTGTTGTTCTAGTTGCTCTTGTTGTTCCTGTTGCTCTAGTTGTTCTTGTTGTTCCTGTTGCTCCTGTTGTTCCTGTTGTTCTCGCTGTTCTCGTTGTTCTCGTTGTTCTCGTTGCACTGGTTGTTCTTGTTGTTCTTGTTGTTCTTGTTGTTCCTGTTGTTCCTGTTGTTCCTGTTGTACCTGTTGTTCTTGTTGTTCTTGTTGTTGTTGTTGTTCTTGTTGTTCTTGTTGTTCCTGTTGTTCTTGTTGTTCTTGTTGTTCTTGTTGTTCTTATTGATCTTGTTGTTCTTGTTGTTCTTGCTGTTCTTGTTGTTCTTGTTGTTCTTGTTGTTCTTGTTGTTCTTGTTGTTCTTGTTGATCTTGTTGATCTTGTTGTTCTTGTTGTTCTTATTGTTCTTGTTGTTCTTGTTGTTCTTGTTGCTTTCGTCGTTGTTGTTCCCGTTGTTCGTGTTCTTGTTGCTCTTGTTGTTGTTGTTCCCGTTGTTCTTGTTGTTGTTGTTGTTGTTGTTGTTCTTGTTGTTCTTGCTGTTCTTGTTGTTCTTGTTGTTCTTGTTGTTCTTGTTGTTCTTGTTGTTCTTGTTGTTCTTGTTGTTCTCGTTGTTCTTGTTGTTCTCGTTGTTCTTGTTGTTCTTGTTGTTCTTGTTGTTCTTGTTGTTCTTGTTGTTCTTGTTGTTCTTGTTGTTCTTGTTGTTCTTGTTGTTCTTGTTGTTCTTGTTGTTCTTGTTGTTCTTGTTGTTCTTGTTGTTCTTGTTGTTCTTGTTGTTCTTGTTGTTCTTGTTGTTCTTGTTGTTCTTGTTGTTCTTGTTGTTCTTGTTGTTCTTGTTGTTCTTGTTGTTCTTGTTGTTCTTGTTGTCCTTGTTGTTCTTGTTGTTCTTGTTGTTCTTGTTGTTCTTGTTGTTCTTGTTGTTCTTGTTGAACTTGTTGAACTTGTTGCACTTGTTGTTCTCGTTGTTCTCGTTGTTCTCGTTGTTCTCGTTGTTCTCGTTGTTCTCGTTGTTCTCGTTGTTCTCGTTGTTCTCGTTGTACTCGTTGTTCTTGTTGTTCTTGTTGTTCTTGTTGCTCTTGTTGCTCGTGTTGCTCTTGTTGCTCTTGTTGCTCTTGTTGCTCTTGTTGTTCTTGTTGTTCTTGTTGCTCTTGTTGCTCTTGTTGCTCTTTTTGTTCTTGATGATCTTGTTGCTTTTGTTGTTCTCGTTGTTTCCGTTGGTCTCGTTGTTCCCGTTGTTCTCGTTGTTCTGGTTGTTCTTGTTGATCTTGTTGCTCTTGTTGTTCTTGTTGTTCTTGTTGTTAATGTTGTTCCTGTTGTTCCTGTTGTTCCTGTTGTTCCTGTTGTTCCTGTTGTTCCTGTTGTTCTTGTTGTTCTTGTTGTTCTTCTTGTTCTTGTTGTTCTTGTTGTTCTTGTTGTTCTAGTTGCTCTTGTTGTTCCTGTTGTTCTAGTTGTTCTTGTTGTTCCTGTTGTTCCTGTTGTTCCTGTTGTTCCTGTTGTTCCTGTTGTTCCTGTGGTTCCAGTTGTTCTTGTTGTTCCTGTTGTTCCAGTTGTTCCTGTTGTTCCTGTTGTTCTTGTTGTTCTTCTTGTTCTTCTTGTTCTTCTTGTTCTTCTTGTTCTTCTTGTTCTTCTTGTTCTTCTTGTTCTTCTTGTTCTTCTTGTTCTTCTTGTTCTTCTTGTTCTTCTTGTTCTTCTTGTTCTTCTTGTTCTTCTTGTTCTTCTTGTTCTTCTTGTTCTTCTTGTTCTTCTTGTTCTTCTTGTTCTTCTTGTTCTTCTTGTTCTTCTTGTTCTTCTTGTTCTTCTTGTTCTTCTTGTTCTTCTTGTTCTTCTTGTTCTTCTTGTTCTTCTTGTTCTTCTTGTTCTTCTTGTTCTTCTTGTTCTTCTTGTTCTTCTTGTTCTTCTTGTTCTTCTTGTTCTTGTTGCTCTTGTTGCTCTCGTTGCTCTTGTTGTTCTTGTTGAACTTGTTGAACTTGTTGCTTTTGTTGCTCTCGTTGTTTCCGTTAGTCTCGTTGTTCCCGTTGTTCTCGCTGTTCTCGTTATTCTCGTTGTTCTCGTTGATTTCGTTGCTCTGGTTGTTCTTGTTGTTCCTGTTGTTCCTGTTATTCTTGTTGTTCCTGTTGTTCCTGTTGTTCTTGTTGTTCTTGTTGTTCTTGTTGCTCTTGTTGCTCTTGTTGTTCTTGTTGTTCTTGTTGCTCTTGTTGCTCTTGTTGCTCTTTTTGTTCTTGTTGATCTTGTTGCTTTTGTTGTTCTCGTTGTTTCCGTTGGTCTCGTTGTTCCCGTTGTTCTTGTTGTTCTTGTTGTCCTTGTTGTTCTTGTTGTTCTTGTTGCTCTTGTTGTTGTTGTTGTTCTTGATGTTCTTCTTGTTCTTCTTGTTCTTGTTGTTCTTGTTGCTCTTGTTGTTCCTGTTGTTCTTGTTGTTCTTGTTGTTCTTGTTGTTCTTGTTGTTCTTGTTGTTCTTGTTGTTCTTGTTGTTCTTGTTGTTCTTGTTGTTCTTGTTGTTCTTGTTGTTCTTGTTGTTCTTGTTGTTCTTGTTGTTCATGTTGCTGTTGTTCTTGTTGATCTTGTTGTACTTGTTCTTGTTGTTCTTGTTGATCTTGTTGTTGTTGTTCTTGTTGTTCTTGTTGTTGTTGTCCTTGTTGTTGTTGTTCTTGTTGTTCTTGTTGTTGTTGTTCTTGTTGTTGTCGTCCTTGTTGTTGTTGTAGTTCTTAACGTTCTTGTTGATCTTGTTGTTGTTGTTCTTGTTGTTCTTGTTGTCGTTGTTCTTGTTGTTCTTGTTGTTCTTGTTGTTCTTGTTGTTCTTGTTGTTCTTGTTGTTCTTGTTGTTCTTGTTGTTCTTGTTGTTCTTGTTGTTCTTGTTGTT
>NW_027476097.1:347500-362500 GCF_051020955.1 Megalopta genalis
TGTTGTTGTTGCTCTTGTAGTTCTTGTTGTTCTTGTTGTTCTTGTTGTTCTTGTTTTCTTGTTGTTCTTGTTGTTGTTGTTGTCCTTGTTGTTCTTGTTGTTCTTGTTGTTCTTGTTATTCTTGTTGTTCTTGTTGTTCTTGTTGTTCTTGTTTTCTTGTTGCTCTTGTTGTTGTTGTTGTTCTTGTTGTTTCTGTTGTTCTTGTCGTTCTTAAAGTTCATCTTGTTCTTCTTGTTCTTGTTGTTCGTGTTGTTCGTGTTGTTCTTCTTGTTCTTCTTGTCCTTCTTGTTCTTCATGTTCTTCTTGTTCTTCTTGTTCTTCTTGTTCTTCTTGTTCTTCTTGTTCTTCTTGTTCTTCTTGTTCTTGTTGTTCTTGTTGTTGTTGTTGTTCTTGTTGTTCTTGTTGTTCGTGTTGTTCTTCTTGCTCTTGTTGTTCTTGTTGTTCTTGCTGCTCTTGTTTTTCTTGTTGTTCTTGTTGTTCTTGTTGTTATTGTTGTTGTTGTTCTTGTTGTTCTTCTTGTTGTTCTTCTTGTTCTTCTTGTTCTTCTTCTTGTTGTTGTTGTTCTTGTTGTTCTTGTTCTTGTTGTTCTTCTTGTTCTTGTTGTTCTTCTTGTTCTTGTTGTTCTTGTTGTTCTTGTTGTTCTTGTTGTACTAGTTGCTCGTGTTGTTCCTGTTGATCTAGTTGTTCTTGTTGTTCCTGTTGTTCCTGTTGTTCCTGTTGTTCCTGTTGTTCTTGTTGCTCTTGTTGTTCTTGTTGTTCTTGTTGTTCTTGTTGCTCTTGTTGCTCTTGTTGTTCTTGTTGTTCTTGTTGTTCTTGTTGTTCTTGTTGTTCTTGTTGTTCTTGTTGCTCTTGTTGTTCATGTTGCTGTTGTTCTTGTTGATCCTGTTGTACTTGTTCCTGTTGTTCTTGTTGATCTAGTTGTTGTTCTTGTTGTTCTTGTTGTTGTTGTTCTTGTTGTTCTTTTTGTTCTTGTTCTTGTTGTTCTTGTTGTTCTTGTTGTTCTTCTTGCTTTCGTCGTTGTTGTTCCCGTTGTTCGTGTTCTTGTTGCTCTTGTTGTTGTTGTTCCCGTTGTTCTTGTTGTTGTTGTTGTTGTTGTTCTTGTTGTTCTTGCTGTTCTTGTTGTTCTTGTTGTTCTTGTTGTTCTTGTTGTTCTTGTTGTTCTTGTTGTTCTTGTTGTTCTTGTTGTTCTTGTTGTTCTTGTTGTTCTTGTTATTCTTGTTGTTCTTGTTGTTCTTGTTGCTCTTGTTGTTCTTGTTGTTCTTGTTGTTCTTGTTGCTCTTGTTGTTGTTGTTCTTGTTGTTCTTGTTGTTCTTGTTGTTCTTGTTCTTGTTGTTCTTGTTGTTCTTGTTCTTGTTGTTCTTGTTGTTCTTGTTGTTCTTGTTGCTCTTGTTGCTCTTGTTGCTCTTGTTGTTCTTGTTGTTCTTGTTGTTCTTGTTGTTCTTGTTGTTCTCGTTGTTCTTGTTGTTCTTGTTGTTGTTGTTCTTGTTGTTCTTGTTGTTCTTGTTGTTCTTGTTCTTGTTGTTCTTGTTGTTCTTGTTGTTCTTGTTGTTCTTGTTGTTCTTGTTGTTCTTGTTGATCTTGTTGTTCTTGTTGTTCTTGTTGCTCTTGTTGTTCTTGTTGTTCTTGTTGTTCTTGTTGTTCTTGTTGTTCTTGTTGTTCCTGTTGTTCCTGTTGTTCCTGTTGTTCCTGTTGTTCCTGTTGTTCCTGTTGTTCCTGTTGTTCCTGTTGTTCCTGTTGTTCTTGTTGTTCTTGTTGTTCTTCTTGTTCTTGTTGTTCCTGTTGTTCCTGTTGTTCCTGTTGTTCCTGTTGTTCCTGTTGTTCCTGTTGTTCCTGTTGTTCCTGTTGTTCCTGTTGTTCCTGTTGTTCCTGTTGTTCCTGTTGTTCCTGTTGTTCTTGTTGTTCTTGTTGTTCTTGTTGTTCCTGTTGTTCTTGTTGTTCTTGTTGTTCTTGTTGTTCTTGTTGTTCTTGTTGTTCTTGTTGTTCCTGTTGTTCTTGTTGTTCTTGTTGTTCTTGTTGTTCTTGTTGTTCTTCTTGTTGTTCTTCTTGTTCTTCTTGTTCTTCTTCTTGTTGTTGTTGTTCTTGTTGTTCTTGTTCTTGTTGTTCTTCTTGTTCTTGTTGTTCTTCTTGTTCTTGTTGTTCTTGTTGTTCTTGTTGTTCTTGTTGTACTAGTTGCTCGTGTTGTTCCTGTTGATCTAGTTGTTCTTGTTGTTCCTGTTGTTCCTGTTGTTCCTGTTGTTCCTGTTGTTCTTGTTGCTCTTGTTGTTCTTGTTGTTCTTGTTGTTCTTGTTGCTCTTGTTGCTCTTGTTGTTCTTGTTGTTCTTGTTGTTCTTGTTGTTCTTGTTGTTCTTGTTGTTCTTGTTGCTCTTGTTGTTCATGTTGCTGTTGTTCTTGTTGATCCTGTTGTACTTGTTCCTGTTGTTCTTGTTGATCTAGTTGTTGTTCTTGTTGTTCTTGTTGTTGTTGTTCTTGTTGTTCTTTTTGTTCTTGTTCTTGTTGTTCTTGTTGTTCTTGTTGTTCTTCTTGCTTTCGTCGTTGTTGTTCCCGTTGTTCGTGTTCTTGTTGCTCTTGTTGTTGTTGTTCCCGTTGTTCTTGTTGTTGTTGTTGTTGTTGTTCTTGTTGTTCTTGCTGTTCTTGTTGTTCTTGTTGTTCTTGTTGTTCTTGTTGTTCTTGTTGTTCTTGTTGTTCTTGTTGTTCTTGTTGTTCTTGTTGTTCTTGTTGTTCTTGTTGTTCTTGTTGTTCTTGTTGTTCTTGTTGTTCTTGTTGCTCTTGTTGTTCTTGTTGTTCTTGTTGTTCTTGTTGCTCTTGTTGTTGTTGTTCTTGTTGTTCTTGTTGTTCTTGTTGTTCTTGTTCTTGTTGTTCTTGTTGTTCTTGTTCTTGTTGTTCTTGTTGTTCTTGTTGATCTTGTTGCTCTTGTTGCTCTTGTTGCTCTTGTTGTTCTTGTTGTTCTTGTTGTTCTTGTTGTTCTTGTTGTTCTCGTTGTTCTTGTTGTTCTTGTTGTTGTTGTTCTTGTTGTTCTTGTTGTTCTTGTTGTTCTTGTTCTTGTTGTTCTTGTTGTTCTTGTTGTTCTTGTTGTTCTTGTTGTTCTTGTTGTTCTTGTTGATCTTGTTGTTCTTGTTGTTCTTGTTGCTCTTGTTGTTCTTGTTGTTCTTGTTGTTCTTGTTGTTCTTGTTGTTCCTGTTGTTCCTGTTGTTCCTGTTGTTCCTGTTGTTCCTGTTGTTCCTGTTGTTCCTGTTGTTCCTGTTGTTCCTGTTGTTCCTGTTGTTCTTGTTGTTCTTGTTGTTCTTCTTGTTCTTGTTGTTCCTGTTGTTCCTGTTGTTCCTGTTGTTCCTGTTGTTCCTGTTGTTCCTGTTGTTCCTGTTGTTCCTGTTGTTCCTGTTGTTCCTGTTGTTCCTGTTGTTCCTGTTGTTCCTGTTGTTCTTGTTGTTCTTGTTGTTCTTGTTGTTCCTGTTGTTCTTGTTGTTCTTGTTGTTCTTGTTGTTCTTGTTGTTCTTGTTGTTCTTGTTGTTCCTGTTGTTCTTGTTGTTCTTGTTGTTCTTGTTGTTCTTGTTGTTCTTGTTGTTCTTGTTGTTCTTGTTGTTCTTGTTGTTCTTGTTGTTCTTGTTGTTCTTGTTGTTCTTGTTGTTCTTGTTGTTCTTGTTGTTCTTGTTGTTCTTGTTGTTCTTGTTGTTCTTGTTGTTCTTGTTGTTCTTGTTGTTCTTGTTGTTCTTGTTGTTCTTGTTGTTCTTGTTGTTCTTGTTGTTCTTGTTGTTCTTGTTGTTCTTGTTGTTCTTGTTGTTCTTGTTGTTCTTGTTGTTCTTGTTGTTCTTGTTGTTCTTGTTGTTCTTGTTGTTCTTGTTGTTCTTGTTGTTCTTGTTGTTCTTGTTGTTCTTGTTGTTCTTGTTGTTCTTGTTGTTCTTGTTGTTCTTGTTGTTCTTGTTGTTCTTGTTGTTCTTGTTGTTCTTGTTGTTCTTGTTGTTCTTGTTGTTCTTGTTGTTCTTGTTGTTCTTGTTGTTCTTGTTGTTCTTGTTGTTCTTGTTGTTCTTGTTGTTCTTGTTGTTCTTGTTGTTCTTGTTGTTCTTGTTGTTCTTGTTGTTCTTGTTGTTCATGTTGCTGTTGTTCTTGTTGATCTTGTTGTACTTGTTCTTGTTGTTCTTGTTGTTCTTGTTGATGTTGTTGTTCTTGTTGTTCTTGTTCTTGTTTTTCTTGTTGTGCTTGTTGTAACTTGTTGTTCTTGTTGTTATTGTTGCTCTTGTTGCTCTTGTTGTTCATGTTGTTCTTCTTGTTCTTGTTATTCTTTTTGTCCTTGTTGTTCTTGCTGTTGTTGTTCCCGTTGTTCTTGTTCTTGTTGTTCTTGTTGTTGTTGTTGTTCTTGTTGTTCACGTTGTTGTGGTTCTGGTAGATGTTGTTGTTCTTGTTCTTGTTGTTCTTGTTGTTCTTGTTGCTCTTGCTGTTCTTGTTGTTCCTGTTCTTCTTGTTCTTTTTGTTGTTGTTGTTGTTGTTGTTCATCTTGTTGTTGTTCTTGCTGTTCTTGTTCTTGTTGCTCTTGTTGTTCTTGTTGTTCTTGTTGTTCTTGTTGTTCTTCTTGTTCATGTTGTTCTTGTTGTTCTCGTTGTTCTTGTTGTTCTTGTTGTTGTTGTTGTTCTTGTTGTTCTTGTTGCTCTTGTTGTTCTTGTTGTTCCTGTTGTTCCTGTTGTTCTTGTTGTTCTTGTTGTTCTTGTCGTTCTTGTTCTTGTTGTACTTGTTGTTGTTGTTCTTGTTGTTCTGGTTGTTGTTGCTCTTGTTGTTCATGTTGCTGTTGTTCTTGTTGATCCTGTTGTACTTGATCTTGTTCTTCTTGTTGATCTTGTTGTTGTTCTTGTTGTTCTTGTTGTTCTTGTTGTTCTTGTTCTTGTTGTTCTTGTTGTTCTTATTGTTCTTGTTGTTCTTGTTGTTCTTGTTTTCTTGTTGTTCTTGTTGTTGTTGTTGTCCTTGTTGTTCTTGTTGTTCTTGTTGTTCTTGTTATTCTTGTTGTTCTTGTTGTTCTTGTTGTTCTTGTTTTCTTGTTGCTCTTGTTGTTGTTGTTGTTCTTGTTGTTTCTGTTGTTCTTGTTGTTCTTAAAGTTCATCTTGTTCTTCTTGTTCTTGTTGTTCGTGTTGTTCGTGTTGTTCTTCTTGTTCTTCTTGTCCTTCTTGTTCTTCATGTTCTTCTTGTTCTTCTTGTTCTTCTTGTTCTTCTTGTTCTTCTTGTTCTTCTTGTTCTTCTTGTTCTTGTTGTTCTTGTTGTTGTTGTTGTTCTTGTTGTTCTTGTTGTTCGTGTTGTTCTTCTTGCTCTTGTTGTTCTTGTTGTTCTTGCTGCTCTTGTTTTTCTTGTTGTTCTTGTTGTTCTTGTTGTTATTGTTGTTGTTGTTCTTGTTGTTCTTCTTGTTGTTCTTCTTGTTCTTCTTGTTCTTCTTCTTGTTGTTGTTGTTCTTGTTGTTCTTGTTCTTGTTGTTCTTCTTGTTCTTGTTGTTCTTCTTGTTCTTGTTGTTCTTGTTGTTCTTGTTGTTCTTGTTGTACTAGTTGCTCGTGTTGTTCCTGTTGATCTAGTTGTTCTTGTTGTTCCTGTTGTTCCTGTTGTTCCTGTTGTTCCTGTTGTTCTTGTTGCTCTTGTTGTTCTTGTTGTTCTTGTTGTTCTTGTTGCTCTTGTTGCTCTTGTTGTTCTTGTTGTTCTTGTTGTTCTTGTTGTTCTTGTTGTTCTTGTTGTTCTTGTTGCTCTTGTTGTTCATGTTGCTGTTGTTCTTGTTGATCCTGTTGTACTTGTTCTTGTTGTTCTTGTTGATCTAGTTGTTGTTCTTGTTGTTCTTGTTGTTGTTGTTCTTGTTGTTCTTTTTGTTCTTGTTCTTGTTGTTCTTGTTGTTCTTGTTGTTCTTGTTGTTCTTCTTGCTTTCGTCGTTGTTGTTCCCGTTGTTCGTGTTCTTGTTGCTCTTGTTGTTGTTGTTCCCGTTGTTCTTGTTGTTGTTGTTGTTGTTGTTCTTGTTGTTCTTGCTGTTCATGTTGTTCTTGTTGTTCTTGTTGTTCTTGTTGTTCTTGTTGTTCTTGTTGTTCTTGTTGTTCTTGTTGTTCTTGTTGTTCTTGTTGTTCTTGTTGTTCTTGTTGTTCTTGTTGTTCTTGTTGTTCTTGTTGTTCTTGTTGTTCTTGTTGTTCTTGTTGTTCTTTTTGTTCTTGTTGTTCTTGTTGTTCTTGTTGTTCTTTTTGTTCTTGTTGTTCTTGTTGTTCTTGTTGTTCTTGTTGTTCTTGTTGTTCTTGTTGTTCTTGTTGTTCTTGTTGTTCTTGTTGTTCTTGTTGTTCTTGTTGTTCTTGTTGTTCTTGTTGTTCTTGTTGTTCTTGTTGTTCTTGTTGTTCTTGTTGTTCTTCTTGTTCTTCTTGTTCTTGTTGTTCTTGTTGTTCTTGTTGTTCTTGTTGTTCTTGTTGTTCTTGTTGTTCTTGTTGTTCTTGTTGTTCTTGTTGTTCTTGTTGTTCTTGTTGTTCTTGTTGTTCTTGTTGTTCTTGTTGTTCTTGTTGTTCTTGTTGTTCTTGTTGTTCTTGTTGTTCTTGTTGTTCTTGTTGTTCTTGTTGTTCTTGTTGTTCTTGTTGAACTTGTTGCTTTTGTTGCTCTCGTTGTTTCCGTTGGTCTCGTTGTTCCCGTTGGTCTCGCTGTTCTCGTTGTTCCCGTTGCTCTGGTTGTTCTTGTTGTTCTTGTTGTTCTTGTTGTTGTTGTTCTTGTTGTTCTTGTTGTTCTTGTTCTTGTTGTTCTTGTTGTTCTTGTTGTTCTTGTTGTTCTTGTTGTTCTTATTGTTCTTGTTGTTCTTGTTGTTCTTGTTGCTTTCGTCGTTGTTGTTCCCGTTGTTCGTGTTCTTGTTGCTCTTGTTGTTGTTGTTCCCGTTGTTCTTGTTGTTGTTGTTGTTGTTGTTCTTGTTGTTCTTGCTGTTCTTGTTGTTCTTGTTGTTCTTGTTGTTCTTGTTGTTCTTGTTGTTCTTGTTGTTCTTGTTGTTCTCGTTGTTCTTGTTGTTCTTGTTGTTCTTGTTGTTCTTGTTGTTCTTGTTGTTCTTGTTGTTCTCGTTGTACTCGTTGTTCTTGTTGTTCTTGTTGTTCTTGTTGCTCTTGTTGCACTTGTTGTTCTTGTTGTTCTTGTTGTTCTTGTTGTTCTTGTTGCTCTTGTTGCTCGTGTTGCTCTTGTTGCTCTTGTTGCTCTTGTTGTTCTTGTTGTTCTTGTTGCTCTTGTTGCTCTTGTTGCTCTTTTTGTTCTTGTTGATCTTGTTGCTTTTGTTGTTCTCGTTGTTTCCGTTGGTCTCGTTGTTCCCGTTGTTCTCGTTGTTCTGGTTGTTCTTGTTGATCTTGTTGCTCTTGTTGTTCTTGTTGTTCTTGTTGTTCCTGTTGTTCCTGTTGTTCCTGTTGTTCCTGTTGTTCTTGTTGTTCCTGTTGTTCTTCTTGTTCTTGTTGTTCTTGTTGTTCTTCTTGTTCTTGTTGTTCTTGTTGCTCTTGTTGCTCTTGTTGTTCTTGTTGAACTTGTTGAACTTGTTGCTTTTGTTGCTCTCGTTGTTTCCGTTGGTCTCGTTGTTTCCGTTGGTCTCGTTGTTCCCGTTGTTCCCGCTGTTCTCGTTGTTCTCGTTGTTCTCGTTGCTCTGGTTGTTCTTGTTGTTCTTGTTGTTCTTGTTGTTCTTGTTCTCTTGTTGTTCTTGTTGTTCTTGTTCTTCTTGTTGTTCTTGTTGTTCTTGATGCTCTTGTTGTTCCTGTTGTTCTTAATGTTCTTGTTGTTCTTCTTGTTCTTGTTATTCTTTTTGTCCTTGTCGTTCTTGCTGTTGTTGTTCCCGTTGTTCTTGATCTTGTTGTTCTTCTTCTTGTTGTTGTTCTTGTTGTTCTTGCTGTTGTTGTTCCTGTTGTTCTTGTTCTTGTTGTTGTTGTTGTTCTTGTTGTTGTTGTTCTTGCTGTTCTTGTTCCTGTTGCTCTTGTTGTTCTTGTTGTTCTTGTTGTTCTTGTTGTTCTTGTTGTTCCTGTTGTTCTAGTTGTTCTTGTTGTTCTTGTTGTTCTTGTTGTTCTTGTTGTTCATGTTGCTGTTGTTCTTGTTGATCTTGTTGTACTTGTTCTTGTTGTTCTTGTTGATCTTGTTGTTGTTGTTCTTGTTGTTCTTGTTGTTGTTGTTCTTGTTGTTGTTGTTCTTGTTGTTCTTGTTGTTGTTGTTCTTGTTGTTGTCGTCCTTGTTGTTGTTGTAGTTCTTAACGTTCTTGTTGATCTTGTTGTTGTTGTTCTTGTTGTTCTTGTTGTTCTTGTTGTTCTTGTTGTTCTTGTTGTTCTTGTTGTTCATGTTGCTGTTGTTCTTGTTGATCTTGTTCTTGTTGTTCTTGTTGATCTTGTTGTTGTTGTTCTTGTTGTTCTTGTTGTTGTTGTTCTTGTAGTTCTTGTTGTTCTTGTTGTTCTTGTTGTTCTTGTTTTCTTGTTGTTCTTGTTGTTGTTGTTGTCCTTGTTGTTCTTGTTGTTCTTGTTGTTCTTGTTATTCTTGTTGTTCTTGTTGTTCTTGTTGTTCTTGTTTTCTTGTTGCTCTTGTTGTTGTTGTTGTTCTTGTTGTTTCTGTTGTTCTTGTTGTTCTTAAAGTTCATCTTGTTCTTCTTGTTCTTGTTGTTCGTGTTGTTCGTGTTGTTCTTCTTGTTCTTCTTGTCCTTCTTGTTCTTCTTGTTCTTCTTGTTCTTCTTGTTCTTCTTGTTCTTCTTGTTCTTCTTGTTCTTGTTGTTCTTGTTGTTGTTGTTGTTCTTGTTGTTCTTGTTGTTCGTGTTGTTCTTC
Source organism: Megalopta genalis (assembly GCF_051020955.1). NCBI lineage: Eukaryota > Metazoa > Arthropoda > Insecta > Hymenoptera > Halictidae > Megalopta > Megalopta genalis. The sequence continues at coordinate 356,251 of NW_027476097.1, forward strand.
TTGCTCTTGTTGTTCTTGTTGTTCTTGCTGCTCTTGTTTTTCTTGTTGTTCTTGTTGTTCTTGTTGTTATTGTTGTTGTTGTTCTTGTTGTTCTTCTTGTTGTTCTTCTTGTTCTTCTTGTTCTTCCTCTTGTTGTTGTTGTTCTTGTTGTTCTTGTTCTTGTTGTTCTTCTTGTTCTTGTTGTTCTTCTTGTTCTTGTTGTTCTTGTTGTTCTTGTTGTACTAGTTGCTCGTGTTGTTCCTGTTGATCTAGTTGTTCTTGTTGTTCCTGTTGTTCCTGTTGTTCCTGTTGTTCCTGTTGTTCTTGTTGCTCTTGTTGTTCTTGTTGTTCTTGTTGTTCTTGTTGCTCTTGTTGCTCTTGTTGTTCTCGTTGTTCTTGTTGTTCTTGTTGTTCTTGTTGTTCTTGTTGTTCTTGTTGCTCTTGTTGTTCATGTTGCTGTTGTTCTTGTTGATCCTGTTGTACTTGTTCTTGTTGTTCTTGTTGATCTAGTTGTTGTTCTTGTTGTTCTTGTTGTTGTTGTTCTTGTTGTTCTTGTTGTTCTTGTTGTTCTTGTTCTTGTTGTTCTTGTTGTTCTTGTTGTTCTTGTTGCTTTCGTCGTTGTTGTTCCCGTTGTTCGTGTTCTTGTTGCTCTTGTTGTTGTTGTTCCCGTTGTTCTTGTTGTTGTTGTTGTTGTTGTTCTTGTTGTTCTTGCTGTTCTTGTTGTTCTTGTTGTTCTTGTTGTTCTTGTTGTTCTTGTTGCTCTTGTTGTTCTTGTTGTTCTCGTTGTTCTTGTTGTTCTTGTTGTTCTTGTTGTTCTTGTTGTTCTTGTTGTTCTTGTTGTTCTCGTTGTACTCGTTGTTCTTGTTGTTCTTGTTGTTCTTGTTGCTCTTGTTGCACTTGTTGTTCTTGTTGTTCTTGTTGTTCTTGTTGTTCTTGTTGCTCTTGTTGCTCGTGTTGCTCTTGTTGCTCTTGTTGTTCTTGTTGTTCTTGTTGCTCTTGTTGCTCTTGTTGCTCTTTTTGTTCTTGTTGATCTTGTTGCTTTTGTTGTTCTCGTTGTTTCCGTTGGTCTCGTTGTTCCCGTTGTTCTCGTTGTTCTGGTTGTTCTTGTTGATCTTGTTGCTCTTGTTGTTCTTGTTGTTCTTGTTGTTCCTGTTGTTCCTGTTGTTCCTGTTGTTCCTGTTGTTCTTGTTGTTCCTGTTGTTCTTCTTGTTCTTGTTGTTCTTCTTGTTCTTCTTGTTCTTGTTGTTCTTGTTGCTCTTGTTGCTCTTGTTGTTCTTGTTGAACTTGTTGAACTTGTTGCTTTTGTTGCTCTCGTTGTTTCCGTTGGTCTCGTTGTTTCCGTTGGTCTCGTTGTTTCCGTTGGTCTCGTTGTTCCCGTTGTTCCCGCTGTTCTCGTTGTTCACGTTGTTCTCGTTGCTCTGGTTGTTCTTGTTGTTCTTGTTGTTCTTGTTGTTCTTGTTCTCTTGTTGTTCTTGTTGTTCTTGTTCTTCTTGTTGTTCTTGTTGTTCTTGTTGTTCTTGTTGTTCTTGTTGTTCTTGTTGCTCTTGTTGCTCTTGTTCTTCTTGTTCTTCTTCTTGTTGTTGTTGTTCTTGTTGTTCTTGTTCTTGTTGTTCTTCTTGTTCTTGTTGTTGTTCTTGTTCTTGTTGTTCTTGTTGTTCTTGTTGTTCTTGTTGTACTAGTTGCTCGTGTTGTTCCTGTTGTTCTTGTTGTTCTTGTTCTTCTTGTTGTTCTTGTTGTTCTTGTTGTTCTTGTTGTTCTTGTTGTTCTTGTTGCTCTTGTTGCTCTTGTTCTTCTTGTTCTTCTTCTTGTTGTTGTTGTTCTTGTTGTTCTTGTTCTTGTTGTTCTTCTTGTTCTTCTTGTTCTTGTTGTTCTTGTTGCTCTTGTTGCTCTTGTTGTTCTTGTTGAACTTGTTGAACTTGTTGCTTTTGTTGCTCTCGTTGTTTCCGTTGGTCTCGTTGTTTCCGTTGGTCTCGTTGTTTCCGTTGGTCTCGTTGTTCCCGTTGTTCCCGCTGTTCTCGTTGTTCTCGTTGTTCTCGTTGCTCTGGTTGTTCTTGTTGTTCTTGTTGTTCTTGTTGTTCTTGTTGTTCTTGTTGCTCTTGTTGCTCTTGTTCTTCTTGTTCTTCTTCTTGTTGTTGTTGTTCTTGTTGTTCTTGTTCTTGTTGTTCTTCTTGTTCTTGTTGTTCTTCTTGTTCTTGTTGTTCTTGTTGTTCTTGTTGTTCTTGTTGTACTAGTTGCTCGTGTTGTTCTTGTTGTTCTTGTTGTTCTTGTTGCTCTTGTTGTTGTTGTTCTTGTTGTTCTTGTTGTTCTTGTTGTTCTTGTTCTTGTTGTTCTTGTTGTTCTTGTTCTTGTTGTTCTTGTTGTTCTTGTTGTTCTTGTTGCTCTTGTTGGTCTTGTTGTTCTTGTTGTTCTTGTTGTTCTTGTTGTTCTTGTTGTTCTTGTTGTTCTTGTTGTTGTTGTTCTTGTTGTTCTTGTTGTTCTTGTTGTTCTTGTTGTTCTTGTTCTTGTTGTTCTTGTTGTTCTTGTTGTTCTTGTTGTTCTTGTTGCTTTCGTCGTTGTTGTTCCCGTTGTTCGTGTTCTTGGTGCTCTTGTTGTTGTTGTTCCCGTTGTTCTTGTTGTTGTTGTTGTTGTTGTTCTTGTTGTTCTTGTTGTTCTTGTTGTTCTTGTTCTTGTTGTTCTTGTTGTTCTTGTTGTTCTTGTTGCTTTCGTCGTTGTTGTTCCCGTTGTTCGTGTTCTTGTTGCTCTTGTTGTTGTTGTTCCCGTTGTTCTTGTTGTTGTTGTTGTTGTTGTTCTTGTTGTTCTTGCTGTTCTTGTTGTTCTTGTTGTTCTTGTTGTTCTTGTTGTTCTTGTTGCTCTTGTTGTTCTTGTTGTTCTCGTTGTTCTTGTTGTTCTTGTTGTTCTTGTTGTTCTTGTTGTTCTTGTTGTTCTTGTTGTTCTCGTTGTACTCGTTGTTCTTGTTGTTCTTGTTGTTCTTGTTGCTCTTGTTGCACTTGTTGTTCTTGTTGTTCTTGTTGTTCTTGTTGTTCTTGTTGCTCTTGTTGCTCGTGTTGCTCTTGTTGCTCTTGTTGTTCTTGTTGTTCTTGTTGCTCTTGTTGCTCTTGTTGCTCTTTTTGTTCTTGTTGATCTTGTTGCTTTTGTTGTTCTCGTTGTTTCCGTTGGTCTCGTTGTTCCCGTTGTTCTCGTTGTTCTGGTTGTTCTTGTTGATCTTGTTGCTCTTGTTGTTCTTGTTGTTCTTGTTGTTCCTGTTGTTCCTGTTGTTCCTGTTGTTCCTGTTGTTCTTGTTGTTCCTGTTGTTCTTCTTGTTCTTGTTGTTCTTCTTGTTCTTCTTGTTCTTGTTGTTCTTGTTGCTCTTGTTGCTCTTGTTGTTCTTGTTGAACTTGTTGAACTTGTTGCTTTTGTTGCTCTCGTTGTTTCCGTTGGTCTCGTTGTTTCCGTTGGTCTCGTTGTTTCCGTTGGTCTCGTTGTTCCCGTTGTTCCCGCTGTTCTCGTTGTTCTCGTTGTTCTCGTTGCTCTGGTTGTTCTTGTTGTTCTTGTTGTTCTTGTTGTTCTTGTTCTCTTGTTGTTCTTGTTGTTCTTGTTCTTCTTGTTGTTCTTGTTGTTCTTGTTGTTCTTGTTGTTCTTGTTGTTCTTGTTGCTCTTGTTGCTCTTGTTCTTCTTGTTCTTCTTCTTGTTGTTGTTGTTCTTGTTGTTCTTGTTCTTGTTGTTCTTCTTGTTCTTGTTGTTCTTCTTGTTCTTGTTGTTCTTGTTGTTCTTGTTGTTCTTGTTGTACTAGTTGCTCGTGTTGTTCCTGTTGTTCTTGTTGTTCTTGTTCTTCTTGTTGTTCTTGTTGTTCTTGTTGTTCTTGTTGTTCTTGTTGTTCTTGTTGCTCTTGTTGCTCTTGTTCTTCTTGTTCTTCTTCTTGTTGTTGTTGTTCTTGTTGTTCTTGTTCTTGTTGTTCTTCTTGTTCTTCTTGTTCTTGTTGTTCTTGTTGCTCTTGTTGCTCTTGTTGTTCTTGTTGAACTTGTTGAACTTGTTGCTTTTGTTGCTCTCGTTGTTTCCGTTGGTCTCGTTGTTTCCGTTGGTCTCGTTGTTTCCGTTGGTCTCGTTGTTCCCGTTGTTCCCGCTGTTCTCGTTGTTCTCGTTGTTCTCGTTGCTCTGGTTGTTCTTGTTGTTCTTGTTGTTCTTGTTGTTCTTGTTGCTCTTGTTGCTCTTGTTCTTCTTGTTCTTCTTCTTGTTGTTGTTGTTCTTGTTGTTCTTGTTCTTGTTGTTCTTCTTGTTCTTGTTGTTCTTCTTGTTCTTGTTGTTCTTGTTGTTCTTGTTGTTCTTGTTGTACTAGTTGCTCGTGTTGTTCCTGTTGTTCTTGTTGTTCTTGTTCTTCTTGTTGTTCTTGTTGTTCTTGTTGTTCTTGTTGTTCTTGTTGTTCTTGTTGCTCTTGTTGCTCTTGTTCTTCTTGTTCTTCTTCTTGTTGTTGTTGTTCTTGTTGTTCTTGTTCTTGTTGTTCTTCTTGTTCTTCTTGTTCTTGTTGTTCTTGTTGCTCTTGTTGCTCTTGTTGTTCTTGTTGAACTTGTTGAACTTGTTGCTTTTGTTGCTCTCGTTGTTTCCGTTGGTCTCGTTGTTTCCGTTGGTCTCGTTGTTTCCGTTGGTCTCGTTGTTCCCGTTGTTCCCGCTGTTCTCGTTGTTCTCGTTGTTCTCGTTGCTCTGGTTGTTCTTGTTGTTCTTGTTGTTCTTGTTGTTCTTGTTGCTCTTGTTGCTCTTGTTCTTCTTGTTCTTCTTCTTGTTGTTGTTGTTCTTGTTGTTCTTGTTCTTGTTGTTCTTGTTGTTCTTGTTGTTCTTGTTGTTCTTGTTGTTCTTGTTGCTCTTGTTGTTCTTGTTGTTCTTGTTGTTCTTGTTGTGCTTGTTGTAACTTGTTGTTCTTGTTGCTATTGTTGCTCTTGTTGCTCTTGTTGTTCATGTTGTTCTTCTTGTTCTTGTTATTCTTTTTGTCCTTGTTGTTCTTGCTGTTGTTGTTCCCGTTGTTCTTGTTGTTCTTGTTGTTGTTGTTGTTGTTCTTGTTGTTCACGTTGTTGTGGTTCTGGTAGATGTTGTTGTTCTTGTTCTTGTTGTTCTTGTTGTTCTTGTTGTTCTTGTTGCTCTTGTTGTTCTTGTTGTTCCTGTTGTTCTTGTTCTTCTTGTTGTTGTTGTTGTTGTTCATCTTGTTGTTGTTCTTGCTGTTCGTGTTCTTGTTGCTCTTGTTGTTCTTGTTGTTCTAGTTGTTCTTGTTGTTCTTGTTGTTCTTCTTGTTCTTGTTGTTCTTGTTGTTCTTGTTGTTCTTGTTGTTCTTGTTGTTCTCGTTGTTCTTGTTGTTCTTGTTGTTCTTGTTGCTCTTGTTGTTCTTGTTGTTCCTGTTGTTCCTGTTGTTCTTGTTGTTCTTGTTGTTCTTGTCGTTCTTGTTCTTGTTGTACTTGTTGTTGTTGTTCTTGTTGTTCTGGTTGTTGTTGCTCTTGTTGTTCATGTTGCTGTTGTTCTTGTTGTTCTTCTTGTTCCTGTTGTTCTTGTTGTTCTTGTTGTTCTTGTCGTTCTTGTTCTTGTTGTACTTGTTGTTGTTGTTCTTGTTGTTCTGGTTGTTGTTGCTCTTGTTGTTCATGTTGCTGTTGTTCTTGTTGATCCTGTTGTACTTGTTCTTGTTGTTCTTGTTGTTCTTGTTGTTCTTGTTGTTCTTGTTGTTCTTGATGTTCTTGTTGTTCTTGTTGTTCTTGTTGTTCTTGTTGTTCTTGTTGTTCTTGTTGTTCTTGTTGTTCTTGTTGTTCTTGTTGTTCTTGTTGTTCTTGTTGTTCTTGTTGTTCTTGTTGTTCTTGTTGTTCTTGTTGTTCTTGTTCTTGTTGTTCTTGTTCTTGTTGTTCTTGTTTTTCTTGTTGTTCTTGTTGTTCTTGTTGTTCTTGTTGTTCTTGTTGTTCTTGTTGTTCTTGTTGTTCTTGTTGTTCTTGTTGTTCTTGTTGTTCTTGTTGTTCTTGTTGTTCTTGTTGTTCTTGTTGTTCTTGTTATTCTTTTTGTCCTTGTTGTTCTTGCTGTTGTTGTTCACGTAGTTCTTGTTCTTGTTGTTCTTGTTGCTCTTGTTGTTCTTGTTATTCCTGTTGTTCTTGTTCTAATTGTTGTTGTTGTTGTTGTTCTTGTTGTTGTTGTTGTTCTTGCTGCTTTTGTTGCTCTTGTTGTTCTCATTGTTTCCGTTATTCTCGTTGTTCTCGTTGTTCTCGTTGTTCTTGTTGTTCTTTTTGTTATTGTTGTCCCTGTTGTTGTTGTTGCTGTTGTTGTTCTTGTT
>NW_027476097.1:370000-372500 GCF_051020955.1 Megalopta genalis
TCTTGTTGTTCATGTTGTTCTTCTTGTTCTTGTTATTCTTTTTGTCCTTGTTGTTCTTGCTGTTGTTGTTCCCGTTGTTCTTGTTGTTCTTGTTGTTGTTGTTGTTGTTCTTGTTGTTCACGTTGTTGTGGTTCTGGTAGATGTTGTTGTTCTTGTTCTTGTTGTTCTTGTTGTTCTTGTTGTTCTTGTTGCTCTTGTTGTTCTTGTTGTTCCTGTTGTTCTTGTTCTTCTTGTTGTTGTTGTTGTTGTTCATCTTGTTGTTGTTCTTGCTGTTCGTGTTCTTGTTGCTCTTGTTGTTCTTGTTGTTCTAGTTGTTCTTGTTGTTCTTGTTGTTCTTCTTGTTCTTGTTGTTCTTGTTGTTCTTGTTGTTCTTGTTGTTCTTGTTGTTCTCGTTGTTCTTGTTGTTCTTGTTGTTCTTGTTGCTCTTGTTGTTCTTGTTGTTCCTGTTGTTCCTGTTGTTCTTGTTGTTCTTGTTGTTCTTGTCGTTCTTGTTCTTGTTGTACTTGTTGTTGTTGTTCTTGTTGTTCTGGTTGTTGTTGCTCTTGTTGTTCATGTTGCTGTTGTTCTTGTTGTTCTTCTTGTTCCTGTTGTTCTTGTTGTTCTTGTTGTTCTTGTCGTTCTTGTTCTTGTTGTACTTGTTGTTGTTGTTCTTGTTGTTCTGGTTGTTGTTGCTCTTGTTGTTCATGTTGCTGTTGTTCTTGTTGATCCTGTTGTACTTGTTCTTGTTGTTCTTGTTGTTCTTGTTGTTCTTGTTGTTCTTGTTGTTCTTGATGTTCTTGTTGTTCTTGTTGTTTTTGTTGTTCTTGTTGTTCTTGTTGTTCTTGTTGTTCTTGTTGTTCTTGTTGTTCTTGTTGTTCTTGTTGTTCTTGTTGTTCTTGTTGTTCTTGTTGTTCTTGTTGTTCTTGTTCTTGTTGTTCTTGTTCTTGTTGTTCTTGTTTTTCTTGTTGTTCTTGTTGTTCTTGTTGTTCTTGTTGTTCTTGTTGTTCTTGTTGTTCTTGTTGTTCTTGTTGTTCTTGTTGTTCTTGTTGTTCTTGTTGTTCTTGTTGTTCTTGTTGTTCTTGTTGTTCTTGTTGTTCTTGTTGTTCTTGTTATTCTTTTTGTCCTTGTTGTTCTTGCTGTTGTTGTTCCCGTAGTTCTTGTTCTTGTTGTTCTTGTTGCTCTTGTTGTTCTTGTTGTTCCTGTTGTTCTTGTTCTAATTGTTGTTGTTGTTGTTGTTCTTGTTGTTGTTGTTGTTCTTGCTGCTTTTGTTGCTCTTGTTGTTCTCATTGTTTCCGTTATTCTCGTTGTTCTCGTTGTTCTCGTTGTTCTTGTTGTTCTTTTTGTTATTGTTGTCCCTGTTGTTGTTGTTGCTGTTGTTGTTCTTGTTGTTCATGTTGTTGTTGTTCTGGTTGATGTTGTTGTTCTTGTTCTTGTTTTTCTTGTTGTGCTTGTTGTTCTTTTTGTTCTTGTTGTTATTGTTGCTCTTGTTGCTCTTGTTGTTCATGTTGTTCTTCTTGTACTTGTTATTCTTTTTGTCCTTGTTGTTCTTGCAGTTGTTGTTCCCGTTGTTCTTGTTCTTGTTGTTCTTGTTGCTCTTGTTGTTCTTGTTGTTCTTGTTCTTCTTGTTGTTGTTCTTGTTGTTCTTGTTGTTCTTGTTGTTCTTGTTGTTCTTGTTGTACTTGTTGTTCTTGTTGTTCTTGTTGTTCTTGTTGTTCTTGTTGTTCTTGTTGTACTTGTTGTTCTTGTTGTTCTTGCTGTTCTTGTCGTTCTTGTTGTTCTTGTTGGTCTTGTTGTTCTTGTTGTTCTTGTTGTTCTTGTTGTTCCTGTTGTTCTTGTTGTTCCTGTTGTACTTGTTGTTCTTGTTGTTCTCGTTGTTCTCGTTGTTCTTGTTGTTCTTGTTGTTCTTGTTGTTCTTGTTGTTCTTGTTGTTCTTGTTGTTCTTGTTGTTCTTGTTGTTCTTGTTGTTCTTGTTGTTCTTGTTGTTCTTGTTGTTCTTGTTGCTCTTGTTGATCTTGTTGCTCTTGTTGCTCTTGTTGCTCTTGTTGCTCTTGTTGCTCTTCATGTTCTTGTTGCTCTTGTTGCTGTTGTTGCTCTTGTTGCTGTTGTGGTTGTTGTTGTTCTAGTTGTTCTTGTTGTTGTTGTTCTGGTTGTTCTTGTTGTTCTTGTTGTTCCGGTTGTTCCTGTTGTTGTTCTTGTTGTTCTTGTTGTTGTTGTTCTTATTTTTGTTGTTGTTGTTTTTCTCGCTGTTCTTGTTCTTGTTGTTCTTGTTGTTGTTGTTGTTCTTGTTGTTGTTGTTGTTGTTGTTGTTCTTGTTGTTCTTGTTGTTCTTGTTGTTCTTGTTGTTCTTGTTGTTCTTGTTGTTCTTGTTGTTCTTGTTGTTCTTGTTGTTCTTGTTGTTCTTGTTGTTCTTGTTGTTCTTGTTGTTCTTGTTGTTCTTGTTGTTCTTGTTGTTCTTGTTGTTCTTGTTGTTCTTGTTGTTCTTGTTGTTCTTGTTGTTCTTGTTGTTCTTGTTGTTCTTGTT
>NW_027476097.1:380000-382500 GCF_051020955.1 Megalopta genalis
CTTGTTGTTCTTGTTGTTCTTGTTGTTCTTGTTGTTCTTGTTGTTCTTGTTGTTCTTGTTGTTCTTGTTGTTCTTGTTGCTTTTGTTGCTCTTGTTGTTCTCATTGTTTCCGTTATTCTCGTTGTTCTCGTTGTTCTTCTTGTACTTGTTATTCTTTTTGTCCTTGTTGTTCTTGCTGTTGTTGTTCCCGTTGTTCTTGTTCTTGTTGTTCTTGTTGCTCTTGTTGTTCTTGTTGTTCTTGTTCTTCTTGTTGTTGTTGTTGTTGTTCTTGTTGTTGTTGTTGTTCTTGTTGCTCTTGTTGTTCTTGTTGTTCTTGTTCTTGTTGCTCTTGTTGTTCTTGTTGTTGTTGTTGTTGTTGTTCTTGTTGCTCTTGTTGTTCTTGTTGTTCTTGTTCTTGTTGCTCTTGTTGTTCTTGTTGTTCTTGTTGTTCTTGTTGTTCTTGTTGTTCTTGCTGTTCTTGTTGTTCTTGTTGTTCTTGTTGTTCTCGTTGTTCTTGTTGTTCTTGTTGTTCTTGCTGTTCTTGTTGTTCTTGTTGTTCTTGTTGTTCTTGTTGTTCTTGTTGTTCTTGTTGTTCTTGTTGTTCTTGTTGTTCTTGTTGTTCTTGTTGTTCTTTTTGCTCTTGTTGTTCTTGTTGCTCTTGTTGTTCTTGTTGCTCTTGTTGTTCTTGTTGTTCTTGTTGCTCTTGTTGATCTTGTTGCTCTTTTTGCTCTTGTTGCTCTTGTTGCTCTTGTTGCTCTTGTTGCTCTTGTTGCTCTTCATGTTCTTGTTGCTCTTGTTGCTGTTGTTGCTCTTGTTGCTGTTGTGGTTGTTGTTGTTCTAGTTGTTCTTGTTGTTGTTGTTCTTGTTGTTCTTGTTGTTCTTATTGTTCTTGTTGTTCTTGTTGCTTTCGTCGTTGTTGTTCCCGTTGTTCTTGTTCTTGTTGCTCTTGTTGTTGTTGTTCCTGTTGTTCTTGTTGTTGTTGTTGTTGTTCTTGTTGTTCTTGTTGTTCTTGTTGTTCTTGTTGTTCTTGTTGTTCTTGTTGTTCTTGTTGTTCTTGTTGTTCTTGTTGTTCTTGTTGTTCTTGTTGTTCTTGTTGTTCTTGTTGCTCTTGTTGTTCTTGTTGTTCTTGTTGTTCTTGTTGATCTTGTTGCTTTTGTTGCTCTTGTTGTTCTTGTTGTTCTTGTTGTTCTTGTTGTTCTTGTTGTTCTTGTTGTTCTTGTTGTTCTTGTTGTTCTTGTTGTTCTTGTTGCTTTTGTTGCTCTTGTTGTTCTCATTGTTTCCGTTGTTCTCATTGTCCTCGTCGTTCTCGTTGTTCTTGTTGTTCTTGTTGTTCATGTTGTTCTTCTTGTACTTGTTGTTCTTGTTGTTCTTGTTGTTCTTGTTGTTCTTGCTGCTCTTGTTGTTCTTGTTGTTCTTGTTGTTCTTGTTGTTCTTGTTGTTCTTGTTCTTGTTGTTCTTGTTATTCTTGTTTTTCATGTTGTTCTTGTTGTTCTTGTTGTTCTTGTTGTTCTTGTTGCTCTTGTTGCTCTTGTTGCTCTTGTTGCTCTTGTTGCTCTTGTTGCTCTTGTTGCTCTTGTTGCTGTTGTTGCTCTTGTTGCTGTTGTGGTTGTTGTTGTTCTAGTTGTTCTTGTTGTTGTTGTTCTGGTTGTTCTTGTTGTTCTTGTTGTTCCGGTTGTTCCTGTTGTTGTTCTTGTTGTTCTTGTTGTTGTTGTTCTTATTTTTGTTGTTGTTGTTTTTCTCGCTGTTCTTGTTCTTGTTGTTCTTGTTGTTGTTGTTGTTCTTGTTGTTGTTGTTGTTGTTGTTCTTGTTGTTCTTGTTGTTCTTGTTGTTCTTGTTGCTCTTGTTGTTCTCATTGTTTCCGTTGTTCTCGTTGTCCTCGTTGTTCTCGTTGTTCTTGTTGTTCTTGTTGTTCTTTTTGTTCTTTTTGTTCTTGTTGTTCTTGTTGTTCTTGTTGTCCTTGTTGTTGTTGTCGCTGTTGTTGTTCTTGTTGTTCATGTTGTTGTTGTTCTGGTTGATGTTGTTGTTCATGTTCTTGTTTTTCTTGTTGTGCTTGTTGTTCTTTTTGTTCTTGTTGTTATTGTTGCTCTTGTTGCTCTTGTTGTTCATGTTGTTCTTCTTGTACTTGTCGTTCTTGTTGTTCTTGTTGTTCTTGTTGTTCTTGTTGCTCTTGTTGTTCTTGTTGTTCTTGTTGTTCTTGTTGTTCTTGTTGTTCTTGTTCTTGTTGTTCTTGTTTTTCTTGTTTTTCTTGTTGTTCTTGTTGTTCTTGTTGTTCTTGTTGTTCTTGTTGTTCTTGTTGTTCTTGTTGTTCTTGTTGTTCTTGTTGTTCTTGTTGTTCTTGTTGTTCTTGTTGTTCTTGTTGTTCTTGTTGTTCTTGCTGTTCATGTTGTTCTTCTTGTTCTTGTTATTCTTTTTGTCCTTGTTGTTCTTGCTGTTGTTGTTCCCGTTGTTCTTGTTGCTCTTGTTGTTCTTGTTGTTCCTGTTGTTCTTGTTCTTCTTGTTGTTGTTGTTGTTCTTGTTGTTG
>NW_027476097.1:390000-400000 GCF_051020955.1 Megalopta genalis
CTTATTGTTCTTGTTGTTCTTGTTGCTTTCGTCGTTGTTGTTCCCGTTGTTCTTGTTCTTGTTGCTCTTGTTGTTGTTGTTCCTGTTGTTCTTGTTGTTGTTGTTGTTGTTCTTGTTGTTCTTGTTGTTCTTGTTGTTCTTGTTGTTCTTGTTGTTCTTGTTGCTCTTGTTGTTCTTGTTGTTCTTGTTGTTCTTGTTGTTCTTGTTGCTCTTGTTGTTCTTGTTGTTCTTGTTGTTCTTGTTGATCTTGTTGCTTTTGTTGCTCTTGTTGTTCTTGTCGTTCTTGTTGTTCTTGTCGTTCTTGTTGTTCTTGTTGGTCTTGTTGTTCTTGTTGTTCCTGTTGTTCTTGTTGTTCCTGTTGTTCTCGTTGTTCTCGTTGTTCTTGTTGTTCTTGTTGTTCTTGTTGTTCTTGTTGTTCTTGTTGTTCTTGTTGTTCTTGTTGTTCTTGTTGTTCTTGTTGTTCTTGTTGTTCTTGTTGTTCTTGTTGTTCTTGTTGTTCTTGTTGTTCTTGTTGTTCTTGCTGTTCTTGTCGTTCTTGTTGTTCTTGTTGGTCTTGTTGTTCTTGTTGTTCCTGTTGTTCTTGTTGTTCCTGTTGTTCTTGTTGTTCCTGTTGTACTTGTTGTTCTTGTTGTTCTCGTTGTTCTCGTTGTTCTTGTTGTTCTTGTTGTTCTTGTTGTTCTTGTTGTTCTTGTTGTTCTTGTTGTCCTTGTTGTTCTTGTTGTTCTTGTTGTTCTTGTTGTTCTTGTTGTTCTCGTTGTTCTTGTTGTTCTTGTTGTTCTTGTTGCTCTTGTTGATCTTGTTGCTCTTGTTGCTCTTGTTGCTCTTGTTGCTCTTGTTGCTCTTGTTGCTCTTGTTGCTCTTCATGTTCTTGTTGCTCTTGTTGCTGTTGTTGCTCTTGTTGCTGTTGTGGTTGTTGTTGTTCTAGTTGTTCTTGTTGTTGTTGTTCTGGTTGTTCTTGTTGTTCTTGTTGTTCCGGTTGTTCCTGTTGTTGTTCTTGTTGTTCTTGTTGTTGTTGTTCTTATTTTTGTTGTTGTTGTTTTTCTCGCTGTTCTTGTTCTTGTTGTTCTTGTTGTTGTTGTTGTTCTTGTTGTTGTTGTTGTTGTTGTTCTTGTTGTTCTTGTTGTTCTTGTTGTTCTTGTTGCTCTTGTTGTTCTCATTGTTTCCGTTGTTCTCGTTGTCCTCGTTGTTCTCGTTGTTCTTGTTGTTCTTGTTGTTCTTTTTGTTCTTTTTGTTCTTGTTGTTCTTGTTGTTCTTGTTGTCCTTGTTGTTGTTGTCGCTGTTGTTGTTCTTGTTGTTCATGTTGTTGTTGTTCTGGTTGATGTTGTTGTTCATGTTCTTGTTTTTCTTGTTGTGCTTGTTGTTCTTTTTGTTCTTGTTGTTATTGTTGCTCTTGTTGCTCTTGTTGTTCATGTTGTTCTTCTTGTACTTGTCGTTCTTGTTGTTCTTGTTGTTCTTGTTGTTCTTGTTGCTCTTGTTGTTCTTGTTGTTCTTGTTGTTCTTGTTGTTCTTGTTGTTCTTGTTCTTGTTGTTCTTGTTTTTCTTGTTTTTCTTGTTGTTCTTGTTGTTCTTGTTGTTCTTGTTGTTCTTGTTGTTCTTGTTGTTCTTGTTGTTCTTGTTGTTCTTGTTGTTCTTGTTGTTCTTGTTGTTCTTGCTGTTCATGTTGTTCTTCTTGTTCTTGTTATTCTTTTTGTCCTTGTTGTTCTTGCTGTTATTGTTCCCGTTGTTCTTGTTGCTCTTGTTGTTCTTGTTGTTCCTGTTGTTCTTGTTCTTCTTGTTGTTGTTGTTGTTCTTGTTGTTGTTGTTCTTGCTGTTCTTGTTCTTGTTGCTCTTGTTGTTCTTGTTGTTCTCGTTGCTCTTGTTGTTCTTGTTGCTCTTGTTGTTCTTGTTGATCTTGTTGTTCTTCTTGTTCTTGTTGTTCTTGTTGTTTTTGTTGTTCTTGTTGTTCTTGTTGTTCTTGTTGTTCTTGTTGTTCTTGTTGTTCTTGTTGTTCTTGTTGTTCTTGTTGTTCTTGTTGTTCTTGTTGTTCTTGTTGTTCTTGTTGTTCTTGCTGTTCTTGTTGTTCTTGTTGTTCTTGTCGTTCTTGTTGTTCTTGTTGGTCTTGTTGTTCTTGTTGTTCTTGTTGTTCTTGTTGTTCCTGTTGTTCTTGTTGTTCCTGTTGTACTTGTTGTTCTTGTTGTTCTCGTTGTTCTCGTTGTTCTTGTTGTTCTTGTTGTTCTTGTTGTTCTTGTTGTTCTTGTTGTTCTTGTTGTTCTTGTTGTTCTTGTTGTTCTTGTTGTTCTTGTTGTTCTTGTTGTTCTTGTTGTTCTTGTTGTTCTTGTTGGTCTTGTTGCTCTTGTTGATCTTGTTGCTCTTGTTGCTCTTGTTGCTCTTGTTGCTCTTGTTGCTCTTGTTGCTCTTGTTGCTCTTGTTGCTCTTGTTGCTCTTCATGTTCTTGTTGCTCTTGTTGCTGTTGTTGCTCTTGTTGCTGTTGTGGTTGTTGTTGTTCTAGTTGTTCTTGTTGTTGTTGTTCTGGTTGTTCTTGTTGTTCTTGTTGTTCCGGTTGTTCCTGTTGTTGTTCTTGTTGTTCTTGTTGTTGTTGTTCTTATTTTTGTTGTTGTTGTTTTTCTCGCTGTTCTTGTTCTTGTTGTTCTTGTTGTTGTTGTTGTTGTTCTTGTTGTTGTTGTTGTTGTTGTTCTTGTTGTTCTTGTTGTTCTTGTTGTTCTTATTGTTCTTGTTGTTCTTGTTGTTCTTGTTGTTCTTGTTGTTCTTGTTGTTCTTGTTGTTCTTGTTGTTCTTGTTGTTCTTGTTGTTCTTGTTGTTCTTGTTGTTCTTGTTGTTCTTGTTGTTCTTGTTGTTCTTGTTGTTCTTGTTGTTCTTGTTGTTCTTGTTGTTCTTGTTGTTCTTGTTGTTCTTGTTGTTCTTGTTGTTCTTGTTGTTCCGGTTGTTCTTGTTGTTCTTGTTCTTGTTGTTCTTGCTGTTCATGTTGTCTTGTTGTTCTTGTTGTTCTAGTTGTTCTTGTTGTTCCTGTTGTTCTTGTTGTTCTTGTTGTTCTTGTTGTTCTTGTCGTTCTTGGTGTTGTTGTTCTAGTTGTTGTTGTTGCTCTTGTTGTTCCGGTTGTTCATGTTCTTGTTGTTGTTGTTGTTGTTGTTCTTATTTTTGCTGTTGTTGTTGTTGTTTTTCTTGCTGTTCTAGTTCTTGTTGTTCTTGTTGTTCTTGCTGGTCATGTTGTTCTTGTTGTTCTTGTTGTTGTTGTTATTGTCCTTGTTGTTCTTGTTATTCTTGTTGTTCTTGTTGTTCTTGTTGGTCTTGTTGTAATTGTTGTTCTTGTTGTTCGTGTTGTTTTTGTTGTTCTTGTTGTTCTTGTTGTTCTTGTTGTTGTTCTAGTTGTTCTTGTTGTTGTTGCTCTGGTTGTTCTTGTTGTTCTTGTTGTTCCGGCTGTTCTTGTTGTTCTTCTTGTACTTGTTGTTCTCGTTGTTGTTATTGTTGTTGTTGTCCTTGTTGTTGATCTTGTTGTTGTTCTAGTTGTCCTTGTTGTTGCTGTTGTTGTCCTTGTTGTTCTTGTTGTGGTTGTCCTTGTTGTTCTTGTTGTGCTTGTTGTTCTTGTTGATCTTGTTGTTCTTGTTGCTCTTGCTGCTCTTGTTGCTCTCGTTGCTCTTGATGTTCTTGTAGCTCTTGTTGTTCTTGTTGCTCTTGTTGTTCTTGTTGTTCCTGTTGTTCTTGTACTTCTTGTTGTTGTTGTTGTTGTTCTTGTTGTTGTTGTTCTTGCTGTTCTTGTTCTTGTTGCTCTTGTTGTTCTTGTTGTTCTCGTTGCTCTTGTTGTTCTTGTTGCTCTTGTTGTTCTTGTTGATCTTGTTGTTCTTCTTGTTCTTGTTGTTCTTGTTGTTCTTGTTGTTCTTGTTGTTCTTGTTGTTCTTGTTGTTCTTGTTGTTCTTGTTGTTCTTGTTGTTCTTGTTGTTCTTGTTGTTCTTGTTGTTCTTGTTGTTCTTGTTGTTCTTGTTGTTCTTGTTGTTCTTGTTGTTCTTGTTGTTCTTGTTGTTCTTGTTGTTCTTGCTGTTCTTGTCGTTCTTGTTGTTCTTGTCGTTCTTGTTGTTCTTGTTGGTCTTGTTGTTCTTGTTGTTCCTGTTGTTCTTGTTGTTCCTGTTGTTCTCGTTGTTCTCGTTGTTCTTGTTGTTCTTGTTGTTCTTGTTGTTCTTGTTGTTCTTGTTGTTCTTGTTGTTCTTGTTGTTCTTGTTGTTCTTGTTGTTCTTGTTGTTCTTGTTGTTCTTGTTGTTCTTGTTGTTCTTGTTGTTCTTGTTGTTCTTGTTGCTCTTGTTGATCTTGTTGCTCTTGTTGCTCTTGTTGCTCTTGTTGCTCTTGTTGATCTTGTTGCTCTTGTTGCTCTTCATGTTCTTGTTGCTCTTGTTGCTGTTGTTGCTCTTGTTGCTGTTGTTGCTCTTGTTGCTGTTGTGGTTGTTGTTGTTCTAGTTGTTCTTGTTCTTGTTGTTCTGGTTGTTCTTGTTGTTCTTGTTGTTCCGGTTGTTCCTGTTGTTGTTCTTGTTGTTCTTGTTGTTGTTGTTCTTATTTTTGTTGGTGTTGTTTTTCTCGCTGTTCTTGTTCTTGTTGTTCTTGTTGTTGTTGTTGTTCTTGTTGTTGTTGTTCTTGTTGTTCTTGTTGTTCTTGTTGTTCTTGTTGTTCTTGTTGTTCTTGTTGTTCTTGTTGTTCTTGTTGTTCTTGTTGTTCTTGTTGTTCTTGTTGTTCTTGTTGTTCTTGTTGTTCTTGTTGTTCTTGTTGTTCTTGTTGTTCTTGTCGTTCTTGATGTTCCGGTTGTTCTTGTTGTTCTTGTTCTTGTTGTTCTTGTTGTTCTTGTTGTTCTTGCTGTTCATGTTGTCTTGTTGTTCTTGTTGTTCTAGTTGTTCTTGTTGTTCCTGTTGTTCTTGTTGTTCTTGTTGTTCTTGTTGTTCTTGTCGTTCTTGGTGTTGTTGTTCTAGTTGTTGTTGTTGTTCTTGTTGCTCCGGTTGTTCATGTTCTTGTTCTTGTTGTTTTTCTTGCTGTTCTTGTTCTTGTTGTTCTTGTTGTTCTTGCTGGTCATGTTGTTCTTGTTGTTCTTGTTGTTGTTGTTGTTATTGTCCTTGTTGTTCTTGTTATTCTTGTTGTTCTTGTTGTTCTTGTTGTTCTTGTTGTAATTGTTGTTCTTGTTGTTCGTGTTGTTTTTGTTGTTGTTGTTGTTGTTGTTGTTGTTGTTGTTGTTCTAGTTGTTCTTGTTGTTGTTGTTCTGGTTGTTCTTGTTGTTCTTGTTGTTCTTGTTGTTCCGGTTGTTCTTGGTGTTCTTCTTGTACTTGTTGTTCTCGTTGTTGTTATTGTTGTTGTTGTCCTTGTTGTTGTTCTTGTTGTTGTTCTAGTTGTCCTTGTTGTTGTTGTTGTTGTTGTTGTCCTTGTTGTTCTTGTTGTGGTTGTCCTTGTTGTTCTTGTTGTGCTTGTTGTTCTTGTTGATCTTGTTGTTCTTGTTGCTCTTGTTGCTCTTGTTGCTCTCGTTGCTCTTGATGTTCTTGTAGCTCTTGTTGTTCTTGTTGCTCTTGTTGTTCTTGTTGTTGTTCTAGTTGTTCTTGTTTTTGTTGTTGTTGTTGTTGTTCTTGTCGTTGTGGTTCTTGTTGTTCCTGTTGTTGTTGTTGTTCTTGTTGTTCTTGTTGTTGTTGTTGTTGTTCTTGTTGTTCACCTTGTTGTGGTTCTGGTAGATGTTGTTGTTCTTGTTCTTGTTGTTCTTGTTGTTCTTGTTGTTCTTGTTGCTCTTGTTGCTCTTGTTGTTCTTGTTGAACTTGTTGAACTTGTTGCTTTTGTTGCTCTCGTTGTTTCCGTTGGTCTCGTTGTTCCCGTTGTTCCCGCTGTTCTCGTTGTTCTCGTTGTTCTCGTTGCTCTGGTTGTTCTTGTTGTTCTTGTTGTTCTTGTTGTTCTTGTTCTCTTGTTGTTCTTGTTGTTCTTGTTGTTCTTGTTCTTCTTGTTGTTCTTGTTGTTCTTGATGCTCTTGTTGTTCTTGATGCTCTTGTTGTTCCTGTTGTTCTTGTTGTTCTTGTTGTTCTTCTTGTTCTTGTTATTCTTTTTGTCCTTGTCGTTCTTGCTGTTGTTGTTCCCGTTGTTCTTGATCTTGTTGTTCTTCTTGTTGTTGTTGTTCTTGTTGTTCTTGCTGTTGTTGTTCCTGCTGTTCTTGTTCTTGTTGTTGTTGTTGTTCTTGTTGTTGTTGTTGTTGTTCTTGTTGTTCACCTTGTTGTGGTTCTGGTAGATGTTGTTGTTCTTGTTCTTGTTGTTCTTGTTGTTCTTGTTGTTCTTGTTGCTCTTGTTGCTCTTGTTGTTCTTGTTGAACTTGTTGAACTTGTTGCTTTTGTTGCTCTCGTTGTTTCCGTTGGTCTCGTTGTTCCCGTTGTTCCCGCTGTTCTCGTTGTTCTCGTTGTTCTCGTTGCTCTGGTTGTTCTTTTTGTTCTTGTTGTTCTTGTTGTTCTTGTTGTTCTTGTTGTTCTTGTTCTCTTGTTGTTCTTGTTGTTCTTGTTGTTCTTGTTCTTCTTGTTGTTCTTGTTGTTCTTGATGCTCTTGTTGTTCTTGATGCTCTTGTTGTTCCTGTTGTTCTTGTTGTTCTTGTTGTTCTTCTTGTTCTTGTTATTCTTTTTGTCCTTGTCGTTCTTGCTGTTGTTGTTCCCGTTGTTCTTGATCTTGTTGTTCTTCTTGTTGTTGTTGTTCTTGTTGTTCTTGCTGTTGTTGTTCCTGCTGTTCTTGTTCTTGTTGTTGTTGTTGTTCTTGTTGTTGTTGTTCTTGTTGCTCTTGTTGTTCTTGTTGTTCTTGTTGTTCTTGTTGTTCTTGTTGTTCTTGTTGTTCCCGTTGTTCTTGTTCTTGTTGCTCTTGTTGTTGTTGTTCCCGTTGTTCTTGTTGTTGTTGTTGTGCTTGTTGTTCTTGTTGTTCTTGTTGTCGTTGTTATTGTTGTTCTTGTTGTTCTTGTTGTTCTTGTTGTTCTTGTTGTTCTTGTTGTTCTTGTTGTTCTTGTTGTTCTTGTTGTTCTTGTTGTTCTTGTTGTTCTTGTTGTTCTTGTTGTTCTTGTTGTTCTTGTTGTTCTTGTTGTTCTTGTTGTTCTTGTTGTTCTTGTTGTTCTTGTTGTTCTTGTTGTTCTTGTTGTTCTTGTTGTTCATGTTGTTCTTCTTGTTCTTGTTATTCTTTTTGTCCTTGTTGTACTTGCTGTTGTTGTTCCCGTTGTTCTTGTTCTTGTTGTTCTTGTTGCTCTTGTTGTTCTTGTTGTTCCTGTTGTTCTTGTTGCTCTTGTTGTTCTTGTTGTTCTTGTTGTTCTTGTTGTTCTTGTTGTTCTTGTTGTTCTTGTTGCTCTTGTTGATCTTGTTGCTCTTGTTGCTCTTATTGCTCTTGTTGCTCATTTTGCTCTTGTTGCTCTTCATGCTCTTGTTGCTCTTGTTGCTGTTGTTGCTCTTGTTGCTGTTGTGGTTGTTGTTGTTCTAGTTGTTCTTGTTGTTGTTGTTCTGGATGTTCTTGTTGTTCTTGTTGTTCCGGTTGTTCTTGTTGCTTTCGTCGTTGTTGTTCCCGTTGTTCTTGTTCTTGTTGCTCTTGTTGTTGTTGTTCCCGTTGTTCTTGTTGTTCTTGTTGTTCTTGTTTTCTTGTTGTTCTTGTTGTTGTTGTTGTTCTTGTTGTTTCTGTTGTTCTTGTTGTTCTTAAAGTTCATCTTGTTCTTCTTGTTCTTGTTGTTCGTGTTGTTCTTCATGTTCTTCTTGTCCTTCTTGTTCTTCTTGTTCTTCTTGTTCTTCTTGTTCTTCTTGTTCTTCTTGTTCTTCTTGTTCTTCTTGTTCTTCTTGTTCTTCTTGTTCTTCTTGTTCTTCTTGTTATTGTTGTTCTTCTTGTTGTTGTTGTTCTTGTTGTTCTTGTTGTTCTTGTTGTTCTTGTTGTTCTTGTTGTTCTTGTTGTTCTTGTTGTTCTTGTTGTTCTTGTTGTTCTTGTTGTTCTTGTTGTTCTTGTTGTTCTTGTTGTTCTTGTTGTTCTTGTTGTTCTTGTTGTTCTTGTTGTTCTTGTTGTTCTTGTTGTTCTTGTTGTTCTTGTTGTTCTTGTTGTTCTTGTTGTTCTTGTTGTTCTTGTTGTTCTTGTTGTTCTTGTTGTTCTTGTTGTTCTTGTTGTTCATGATGCTGTTGTTCTTGTTGATCTTGTTCTTGTTGTTCTTGTTGATCTTGTTGTTGTTGTTCTTGTTGTTGTTGTTCTTGTTGTTCTTGTTGTTCTTGTTGTTCTTGTTGTTCTTGTTGTTCTTGTTGTTCTTGTTGTTCTTGTTGTTCTTGTTGTTCTTGTTGTTCTTGTTGTTCTTGTTGTTCTTGTTGTTCTTGTTGTTCTTGTTGTTCTTGTTGTTCTTGTTGTTCTTGTTGTTCTTGTTGTTCTTGTTGTTCTTGTTGTTCTTGTTGTTCTTGTTGTTTTTGTTGGTCTTGTTGTTCTTGTTGTTCTTGTTGTTGTTCTTGTTGTTGTTGTTGTTCATGCTGTTCTTGTTTTAGTTGTTGTTATTGTCCTTGTTGTTGTTGTAGTTCTTGTTGTTCTTGTTGTTTTTGTTGATATTGTTGTTCTTGTTGTTCTTGTTGTTCTTTTTGTTGTTCTTGTTGTTCTTGTTATTCTTGTTGTTCTCGTTGTTCTCGTTGTTCTCGTTGTTCTCGTTGTTCTCGTTGTTCTCGTTGTTCTCGTTGTTCTCGTTGTTCTCGTTGTTCTCGTTGCTCTCGTTGATCTCGTTGTTCTCGTTGTTCTCGTTGTTCTTGTTGTTCTTGTTGTTCTTTTTGTTCTTGTTGTTCTTGTTGTTCTTGCTGTTCTTGTTGTTCTTGTTGTTCTTGTTGTTCTTGTTGTTCTTGTTGTTCTTGTTATTCTTGTTGTTCTTGTTGCTCTTGTTGATCTTGTTGCTCTTGTTGCTCTTGTTGCTCTTGTTGCTCTTGTTGCTCTTGTTGCTCTTGTTGCTGTTGTTGCTCTTGTTGCTGTTGTGGTTATTGTTGTTCTTGTTGTTGTTGTTCTGGTTGTTCTTGTTGTTCTTGTTGTTCCGGTTGTTGTTGTTGTTGTTCTTGTTGCTCTTGTTGTTGTTGTTCTTATTTTTGTTGTTGTTGTTTTTCTTGCTGTTCTTGTTCTTGTTGTTCTTGTTGTTCTTTCTGGTCATGTTGTTGTTCTTGTTGTTCTTGTTGTTCTTGTTGTTCTTGTTGTTCTTGTTGTTCTTGTTGTTCTTGTTGTTCTTGTTGTTCTTGTTGTTCCTGTTGTTCTTGTTGTTCTTGTTGTTCTTGTTGTTCTTGTTGTTCTTGTTGTTCTTGTTGTTCTTGTTGTTCTTGTTGTTCTTGTTGTTCTTGTTGTTCTTGTTGTTCTTGTTGTTCTTGTTGTTCTTGTTGTTCTTGTTGTTCTTGTTGTTCTTGTTGATCTTGTTCTTGTTTTTCTTGTTGTTCTTGTTGTTCTTGTTGTTCATGTTGCTGTTGTTCTTGTTGATCTTGTTGTACTTGTTCTTGTTGTTCTTGTTGATCTTGTTGTTGTTCTTGTTGTTCTTGTTGTTGTTGTTCTTGTTGTTCTTGTTGTTCTTGTTGTCCTTGTTGTTCTTGTTGTTCTTGTTCTTGTTGTTCTTGTTGTTCTTGTTGCTGTTGTTGTTCTTGTTGTTCATGTTGTTGTTGTTCTGGTTGATGTTGTTGTTCTTGTTCTTGTTTTTCTTGCTGTGCTTGTTGTAACTTGTTGTTCTTGTTGTTATTGTTGCTCTTGTTGCTCTTGTTGTTCATGTTGTTCTTGTTGTTCTTGTTGTTCTTGTTGTTCTTGTTGTTCTTGTTGTTCTTGTTGTTCTTGTTGTTCTTGTTGTTCTTGTTGTTCTTGTTGTTCTTGTTGTTCTTGTTGTTCTTGTTGTTCTTGTTGTTCTTGTTGTTCTTGTTGTTCTTGTTGTTCTTGTTGTTCTTGTTGTTCTTGTTGTTCTTGTTGTTCTTGTTGTTCTTGTTTGTCCTTTTTGCTGTTTTTGTTGTTCTTGTTGTTCTTGTTGTTCTCGTTGTTTTCGTTGTTCTCGTTGTTCTCGTTG
>NW_027476097.1:405000-417500 GCF_051020955.1 Megalopta genalis
GTTGTTCTTGTTGTTCTTTTTGTTCTTGTTGTTCTTGTTGTTCTTGCTGTTGTTGTTGTTCTAGTTGTTCTTGTTGTTCTTGTTGTTCTTGTTGTTCTTGTTGTTCTTGTTGTTCTTGTTATTCTTGTTGTTCTTGTTGCTCTTGTTGATCTTGTTGCTCTTGTTGCTCTTGTTGCTCTTGTTGCTCTTGTTGCTCTTGTTGCTCTTGTTGCTCTTGTTGCTGTTGTTGCTCTTGTTGCTGTTGTGGTTGTTGTAGTTCTTGTTGTTGTTGTTCTGGTTGTTCTTGTTGTTCTTGTTGTTCCGGTTGTTGTTGTTGTTGTTCTTGTTGCTCTTGTTGTTGTTGTTCTTATTTTTGTTGTTGTTGTTTTTCTTGCTGTTCTTGTTCTTGTTGTTCTTGTTGTTCTTGTTGTTCTTGTTGTTCTTGTTGTTCTTGTTGTTCTTGTTGTTCTTGTTGTTCTTGTTGTTCTTGTTGTTCTTGTCGTTCTTGATGTTCCGGTTGTTCTTGTTGTTCTTGTTCTTGTTGTTCTTGTTGTTCTTGTTGTTCTTGCTGTTCATGTTGTCTTGTTGTTCTTGTTGTTCTAGTTGTTCTTGTTGTTCCTGTTGTTCTTGTTGTTCTTGTTGTTCTTGTTGTTCTTGTCGTTCTTGGTGTTGTTGTTCTAGTTGTTGTTGTTGTTCTTGTTGCTCCGGTTGTTCATGTTCTTGTTCTTGTTGTTTTTCTTGCTGTTCTTGTTCTTGTTGTTCTTGTTGTTCTTGCTGGTCATGTTGTTCTTGTTGTTCTTGTTGTTGTTGTTGTTATTGTCCTTGTTGTTCTTGTTATTCTTGTTGTTCTTGTTGTTCTTGTTGTTCTTGTTGTAATTGTTGTTCTTGTTGTTCGTGTTGTTTTTGTTGTTGTTGTTGTTGTTGTTGTTGTTGTTGTTCTAGTTGTTCTTGTTGTTGTTGTTCTGGTTGTTCTTGTTGTTCTTGTTGTTCTTGTTGTTCCGGTTGTTCTTGGTGTTCTTCTTGTACTTGTTGTTCTCGTTGTTGTTATTGTTGTTGTTGTCCTTGTTGTTGTTCTTGTTGTTGTTCTAGTTGTCCTTGTTGTTGTTGTTGTTGTTGTCCTTGTTGTTCTTGTTGTGGTTGTCCTTGTTGTTCTTGTTGTGCTTGTTGTTCTTGTTGATCTTGTTGTTCTTGTTGCTCTTGTTGCTCTTGTTGCTCTCGTTGCTCTTGATGTTCTTGTAGCTCTTGTTGTTCTTGTTGCTCTTGTTGTTCTTGTTGTTGTTCTAGTTGTTCTTGTTTTTGTTGTTGTTGTTGTTGTTCTTGTCGTTGTGGTTCTTGTTGTTCCTGTTGTTGTTGTTGTTCTTGTTGTTCTTGTTGTTGTTGTTGTTGTTCTTGTTGTTCACCTTGTTGTGGTTCTGGTAGATGTTGTTGTTCTTGTTCTTGTTGTTCTTGTTGTTCTTGTTGTTCTTGTTGCTCTTGTTGCTCTTGTTGTTCTTGTTGAACTTGTTGAACTTGTTGCTTTTGTTGCTCTCGTTGTTTCCGTTGGTCTCGTTGTTCCCGTTGTTCCCGCTGTTCTCGTTGTTCTCGTTGTTCTCGTTGCTCTGGTTGTTCTTGTTGTTCTTGTTGTTCTTGTTGTTCTTGTTCTCTTGTTGTTCTTGTTGTTCTTGTTGTTCTTGTTCTTCTTGTTGTTCTTGTTGTTCCTGTTGTTCTTGTTGTTCTTGTTGTTCTTCTTGTTCTTGTTATTCTTTTTGTCCTTGTCGTTCTTGCTGTTGTTGTTCCCGTTGTTCTTGATCTTGTTGTTCTTCTTGTTGTTGTTGTTCTTGTTGTTCTTGCTGTTGTTGTTCCTGCTGTTCTTGTTCTTGTTGTTGTTGTTGTTCTTGTTGTTGTTGTTGTTGTTCTTGTTGTTCACCTTGTTGTGGTTCTGGTAGATGTTGTTGTTCTTGTTCTTGTTGTTCTTGTTGTTCTTGTTGTTCTTGTTGCTCTTGTTGCTCTTGTTGTTCTTGTTGAACTTGTTGAACTTGTTGCTTTTGTTGCTCTCGTTGTTTCCGTTGGTCTCGTTGTTCCCGTTGTTCCCGCTGTTCTCGTTGTTCTCGTTGTTCTCGTTGCTCTGGTTGTTCTTTTTGTTCTTGTTGTTCTTGTTGTTCTTGTTGTTCTTGTTGTTCTTGTTCTCTTGTTGTTCTTGTTGTTCTTGTTGTTCTTGTTCTTCTTGTTGTTCTTGTTGTTCTTGATGCTCTTGTTGTTCTTGATGCTCTTGTTGTTCCTGTTGTTCTTGTTGTTCTTGTTGTTCTTCTTGTTCTTGTTATTCTTTTTGTCCTTGTCGTTCTTGCTGTTGTTGTTCCCGTTGTTCTTGATCTTGTTGTTCTTCTTGTTGTTGTTGTTCTTGTTGTTCTTGCTGTTGTTGTTCCTGCTGTTCTTGTTCTTGTTGTTGTTGTTGTTCTTGTTGTTGTTGTTCTTGTTGCTCTTGTTGTTCTTGTTGTTCTTGTTGTTCTTGTTGTTCTTGTTGTTCTTGTTGTTCTTGTTGTTCTTGTTGCTCTTGTTGATCTTGTTGTTCTTGTTGTTATTGTTGTTCTTGTTGCTCTTGTTGTTCTTGTTGTTCTTGTTGTTCTTGCTGTTGTTGTTCCTGTTGTTCCTGTACTTGTTGTTGTTGTTGTTGTTCTTGTCGTTCTTGTTGTTCTTGTTGTTCTTGTTGATCTTGTTGTTCTTCTTGTTCTTGTTGTTCTTGTTGTTCTTGTTGTTCTTGTTGTTCTTGTTGTTCTTGTTGCTCTTGTTGTTCTTGTTGTTCCTGTTGTTCTTGTTGTTCTTGTTGTTCTTGTTGTTCTTGTTGTTCTTGTTGTTCTTGTTGTTCTTGTTGTTCTTGTTGTTCTTGTTGTTCTTGTTGTTCTTGTTGTTCTTGTTGTTCTTGTTGTTCTTGCTGTTCTTGTTGTTCTTGTTGTTCTTGTTGTTCTTGTTGTTCTTGTTGTTCTTGTTGTTCTTGTTGTTCTTGTTGTTCTTGTTGTTCTTGTTGTTCTTGTTGTTCTTGTTGTTCTTGTTGTTCTTGTTGTTCTTGTTGTTCTTGTTGTTCTTGTTGTTCTTGTTGTTCTTGTTGCTCTTGTTGCTCTTGTTGTTCTTGTTGTTCTTGTTGTTCTTGCTGTTGTTGTTCCTGTTGTTCCTGTACTTGTTGTTGTTGTTGTTCTTGTCGTTCTTGTTGTTCTTGTTGTTCTTATTGTTCTTGTTGTTCTTGTTGTTCTTGTTGCTTTAGTCGTTGTTGTTCCCGTTGATCTTGTTCTTGTTGCTCTTGTTGTTGTTGATCCCGTTGTTCTTGTTGTTCTTGTTGTTCTTGTTGTTCTTGTTGTTCTTGTTGTTCTTGTTGTTCTTGTTGTTCTTGTTGTTCTTGTTGTTCATGTTGCTGTTGTTCTTGTTGATCTTGTTGTACTTGTTCTTGTTGTTCTTGTTGATCTTGTTGTTGTTGTTCTTGTTGTTCTTGTTGTTGTTGTTCTTGTTGTTGTTGTTCTTGTTGTTCTTGTTGTTGTTGTTCTTGTTGTTGTCGTCCTTGTTGTTGTTGTAGTTCTTAACGTTCTTGTTGATCTTGTTGTTGTTGTTCTTGTTGTTCTTGTTGTTCTTGTTGTTCTTGTTGTTCTTGTAGTTCTTGTTGTTCTTGTTGTTCTTGTTGTTCATGTTGCTGTTGTTCTTGTTCTTGTTGTTCTCGTTGATCTTGTTGTTCTTGTTTTCTTGTTGTTCTTGTTGTTTTTGTCCTTGTTGTTCTTGTTGTTCATGTTGTTGTTGTTCTTGTTGTTCTTGTTGTTATTGTTGTTGTTGTTCTTGTTGTTCTTCTTGTTGTTCTTCTTGCTCTTCTTGTTCTTCTTCTTGTTGTTGTTGTTCTTGTTGTTCTTGTTCTTGTTGTTCTCCTTGTTCTTGTTGTTCTTCTTGTTCTAGTTGCTCTTGTTGTTCCTGTTGTTCTAGTTGTTATTGTTGTTCCTGTTGTTCCTGTTGTTCCTGTTGTTCTTGTTGTTCTTGTTGTTCTTGTTGTTCTTGTTGTTCTTGTTGCTCTTGTTGCTCTTGTTGTTCTTGTTGTTCTTGTTGTTCTTGTTGTTCTTGTTGTTCTTGTTGTTCTTGTTGTTCTCCTTGTTCTTGTTGTTCTTGTTGTTCTTGTTGTTCTTGTTGTTCTTGCTGTTCTTGTTGTTCTTGTTGTTCTTGTTGTTCTTGTTGTTCTTGTTGTTCTTGTTGTTCTTGTTGATCTTGTTGTTCTTGTTGTTCTTGTTGTTCTTGTTATTCTTGTTGTTCTCGTTGTTTTCGTTGTTCTCGTTGTTCTCGTTGTTCTCGTTGTTCTCGTTGCTCTCGTTGCTCTCGTTGTTCTCGTTGTCCTCGTTGTTCTTGTTGTTCTTGTTGTTCTTGTTGTTCTTTTTGTTCTTGTTGTTCTTGTTGTTCTTGCTGTTGTTGTTGTTCTAGTTGTTCTTGTTGTTCTTGTTGTTCTTGTTGTTCTTGTTGTTCTTGTTGTTCTTGTTATTCTTGTTGTTCTTGTTGCTCTTGTTGATCTTGTTGCTCTTGTTGCTCTTGTTGTTCTTGTTGCTCTTGTTGCTCTTGTTGCTCTTGTTGCTCTTGTTGCTGTTGTTGCTCTTGTTGCTGTTGTGGTTGTTGTAGTTCTTGTTGTTGTTGTTCTGGTTGTTCTTGTTGTTCTTGTTGTTCCGGTTGTTGTTGTTCTTGTTGCTCTTGTTGTTGTTGTTCTTATTTTTGTTGTTGTTGTTTTTCTTGCTGTTCTTGTTCTTGTTGTTCTTGTTGTTCTTGTTGTTCTTGTTGTTCTTGTTGTTCTTGTTGTTCTTGTTGTTCTTGTTGTTCTTGTCGTTCTTGATGTTCCGGTTGTTCTTGTTGTTCTTGTTCTTGTTGTTCTTGTTGTTCTTGTTGTTCTTGCTGTTCATGTTGTCTTGTTGTTCTTGTTGTTCTAGTTGTTCTTATGGTTCCTGTTGTTCTTGTTGTTCTTGTTGTTCTTGTTGTTCTTGTCGTTCTTGGTGTTGTTGTTCTAGTTGTTGTTGTTGTTCTTGTTGCTCCGGTTGTTCATGTTCTTGTTCTTGTTGTTTTTCTTGCTGTTCTTGTTCTTGTTGTTCTTGTTGTTCTTGCTGGTCATGTTGTTCTTGTTGTTCTTGTTGTTGTTGTTGTTATTGTCCTTGTTGTTCTTGTTATTCTTGTTGTTCTTGTTGTTCTTGTTGTTCTTGTTGTAATTGTTGTTCTTGTTGTTCGTGTTGTTTTTGTTGTTGTTGTTGTTGTTGTTGTTGTTGTTGTTGTTCTAGTTGTTCTTGTTGTTGTTGTTCTGGTTGTTCTTGTTGTTCTTGTTGTTCTTGTTGTTCCGGTTGTTCTTGGTGTTCTTCTTGTACTTGTTGTTCTCGTTGTTGTTATTGTTGTTGTTGTCCTTGTTGTTGTTCTTGTTGTTGTTCTAGTTGTCCTTGTTGTTGTTGTTGTTGTTGTCCTTGTTGTTCTTGTTGTGGTTGTCCTTGTTGTTCTTGTTGTGCTTGTTGTTCTTGTTGATCTTGTTGTTCTTGTTGCTCTTGTTGCTCTTGTTGCTCTCGTTGCTCTTGATGTTCTTGTAGCTCTTGTTGTTCTTGTTGCTCTTGTTGTTCTTGTTGTTGTTCTAGTTGTTCTTGTTTTTGTTGTTGTTGTTGTTGTTCTTGTCGTTGTGGTTCTTGTTGTTCCTGTTGTTGTTGTTGTTCTTGTTGTTCTTGTTGTTGTTGTTGTTGTTCTTGTTGTTCACCTTGTTGTGGTTCTGGTAGATGTTGTTGTTCTTGTTCTTGTTGTTCTTGTTGTTCTTGTTGTTCTTGTTGCTCTTGTTGCTCTTGTTGTTCTTGTTGAACTTGTTGAACTTGTTGCTTTTGTTGCTCTCGTTGTTTCCGTTGGTCTCGTTGTTCCCGTTGTTCCCGCTGTTCTCGTTGTTCTCGTTGTTCTCGTTGCTCTGGTTGTTCTTGTTGTTCTTGTTGTTCTTGTTGTTCTTGTTCTCTTGTTGTTCTTGTTGTTCTTGTTGTTCTTGTTCTTCTTGTTGTTCTTGTTGTTCTTGATGCTCTTGTTGTTCTTGATGCTCTTGTTGTTCCTGTTGTTCTTGTTGTTCTTGTTGTTCTTCTTGTTCTTGTTATTCTTTTTGTCCTTGTCGTTCTTGCTGTTGTTGTTCCCGTTGTTCTTGATCTTGTTGTTCTTCTTGTTGTTGTTGTTCTTGTTGTTCTTGCTGTTGTTGTTCCTGCTGTTCTTGTTCTTGTTGTTGTTGTTGTTCTTGTTGTCGTTGTTGTTGTTCTTGTTGTTCACCTTGTTGTGGTTCTGGTAGATGTTGTTGTTCTTGTTCTTGTTGTTGTTGTTGTTCTTGTTGTTCTTGTTGCTCTTGTTGCTCTTGTTGTTCTTGTTGAACTTGTTGAACTTGTTGCTTTTGTTGCTCTCGTTGTTTCCGTTGGTCTCGTTGTTCCCGTTGTTCCCGCTGTTCTCGTTGTTCTCGTTGTTCTCGTTGCTCTGGTTGTTCTTTTTGTTCTTGTTGTTCTTGTTGTTCTTGTTGTTCTTGTTGTTCTTGTTCTCTTGTTGTTCTTGTTGTTCTTGTTGTTCTTGTTCTTCTTGTTGTTCTTGTTGTTCTTGATGCTCTTGTTGTTCTTGATGCTCTTGTTGTTCCTGTTGTTCTTGTTGTTCTTGTTGTTCTTCTTGTTCTTGTTATTCTTTTTGTCCTTGTCGTTCTTGCTGTTGTTGTTCCCGTTGTTCTTGATCTTGTTGTTCTTCTTGTTGTTGTTGTTCTTGTTGTTCTTGCTGTTGTTGTTCCTGCTGTTCTTGTTCTTGTTGTTGTTGTTGTTCTTGTTGTTGTTGTTCTTGTTGCTCTTGTTGTTCTTGTTGTTCTTGTTGTTCTTGTTGTTCTTGTTGTTCTTGTTGTTCTTGTTGTTCTTGTTGCTCTTGTTGATCTTGTTGTTCTTGTTGTTATTGTTGTTCTTGTTGCTCTTGTTGTTCTTGTTGTTCTTGTTGTTCTTGCTGTTGTTGTTCCTGTTGTTCCTGTACTTGTTGTTGTTGTTGTTGTTCTTGTCGTTCTTGTTGTTCTTGTTGTTCTTGTTGATCTTGTTGTTCTTCTTGTTCTTGTTGTTCTTGTTGTTCTTGTTGTTCTTGTTGTTCTTGTTGTTCTTGTTGCTCTTGTTGTTCTTGTTGTTCCTGTTGTTCTTGTTGTTCTTGTTGTTCTTGTTGTTCTTGTTGTTCTTGTTGTTCTTGTTGTTCTTGTTGTTCTTGTTGTTCTTGTTGTTCTTGTTGTTCTTGTTGTTCTTGTTGTTCTTGTTGTTCTTGCTGTTCTTGTTGTTCTTGTTGTTCTTGTTGTTCTTGTTGTTCTTGTTGTTCTTGTTGTTCTTGTTGTTCTTGTTGTTCTTGTTGTTCTTGTTGTTCTTGTTGTTCTTGTTGTTCTTGTTGTTCTTGTTGTTCTTGTTGTTCTTGTTGTTCTTGTTGTTCTTGTTGTTCTTGTTGTTCTTGTTGTTCTTGTTGCTCTTGTTGCTCTTGTTGTTCTTGTTGTTCTTGTTGTTCTTGCTGTTGTTGTTCCTGTTGTTCCTGTACTTGTTGTTGTTGTTGTTCTTGTCGTTCTTGTTGTTCTTGTTGTTCTTATTGTTCTTGTTGTTCTTGTTGTTCTTGTTGCTTTAGTCGTTGTTGTTCCCGTTGATCTTGTTCTTGTTGCTCTTGTTGTTGTTGATCCCGTTGTTCTTGTTGTTCTTGTTGTTCTTGTTGTTCTTGTTGTTCTTGTTGTTCTTGTTGTTCTTGTTGTTCTTGTTGTTCATGTTGCTGTTGTTCTTGTTGATCTTGTTGTACTTGTTCTTGTTGTTCTTGTTGATCTTGTTGTTGTTGTTCTTGTTGTTCTTGTTGTTGTTGTTCTTGTTGTTGTTGTTCTTGTTGTTCTTGTTGTTGTTGTTCTTGTTGTTGTCGTCCTTGTTGTTGTTGTAGTTCTTAACGTTCTTGTTGATCTTGTTGTTGTTGTTCTTGTTGTTCTTGTTGTTCTTGTTGTTCTTGTTGTTCTTGTAGTTCTTGTTGTTCTTGTTGTTCTTGTTGTTCATGTTGCTGTTGTTCTTGTTCTTGTTGTTCTCGTTGATCTTGTTGTTCTTGTTTTCTTGTTGTTCTTGTTGTTTTTGTCCTTGTTGTTCTTGTTGTTCATGTTGTTGTTGTTCTTGTTGTTCTTGTTGTTATTGTTGTTGTTGTTCTTGTTGTTCTTCTTGTTGTTCTTCTTGCTCTTCTTGTTCTTCTTCTTGTTGTTGTTGTTCTTGTTGTTCTTGTTCTTGTTGTTCTCCTTGTTCTTGTTGTTCTTCTTGTTCTAGTTGCTCTTGTTGTTCCTGTTGTTCTAGTTGTTATTGTTGTTCCTGTTGTTCCTGTTGTTCCTGTTGTTCTTGTTGTTCTTGTTGTTCTTGTTGTTCTTGTTGTTCTTGTTGCTCTTGTTGCTCTTGTTGTTCTTGTTGTTCTTGTTGTTCTTGTTGTTCTTGTTGTTCTTGTTGTTCTTGTTGTTCTCCTTGTTCTTGTTGTTCTTGTTGTTCTTGTTGTTCTTGTTGTTCTTGCTGTTCTTGTTGTTCTTGTTGTTCTTGTTGTTCTTGTTGTTCTTGTTGTTCTTGTTGTTCTTGTTGATCTTGTTGTTCTTGTTGTTCTTGTTGTTCTTGTTGTTCTAGTTGTTCTTGTTGTTCTTGTTGTTCTTGTTGTTCTTGTTGTTCTTGTTATTCTTGTTGTTCTTGTTGTTCTTGTTGTTCTTGTTGTTCTTGTTGTTCTTGTTGTTCTTGTTGTTCTTGTTGTTCTTGTTGTTCTTGTTTTTCTTGTTGTACGTGATGTTCTTGTTGTTCTTGTTGTTCTTGTTGTTCTTGTTGCTCTTGTTGTTCTTGTTGTTCTTGTTGTTCTTGTTGTTCTTGTTGTCCTTGTTGTTCTTGTTGTTCTTGTTGTTCTTGTTGTTCTTGTTGTTCTTGTTGTTCTTGTTGTTCTTGTTGTTCTTGTTGTTCTTGTTGTTCTTGTTGTTCTTGTTGTTCTTGTTGTTCTTGTTGTTCTTGTTGTTCTTGTTGTTCTTGTTGTTCTTGTTGTTCTTGTTGTTCTTGTTGTTCTTGTTGTTCTTGTTGTTCTTGTTGTTCATGTTGCTGTTGTTCTTGTTGATCTTGTTGTACTTGTTCTTGTTGTTCTTGTTGATCTTGTTGTTGTTCTTGTTGTTCTTGTTGTTCTTGTTGTTCTTGTTGTTCTTGTTCTTGTTGTTCTTGTTGCTGTTGTTGTTCTTGTTGTTCATGTTGTTGTTGTTCTGGTTCATGTTGTTGTTCTTGTTCTTGTTTTTCTTGTTGTGCTTGTTGTAACTTGTTGTTCTTGTTGCTATTGTTGCTCTTGTTGCTCTTGTTGTTCATGTTGTTCTTCTTGTTCTTGTTATTCTTTTTGTCCTTGTTGTTCTTGCTGTTGTTGTTCCCGTTGTTCTTGTTGTTCTTGTTGTTGTTGTTGTTGTTCTTGTTGTTCACGTTGTTGTGGTTCTGGTAGATGTTGTTGTTCTTGTTCTTGTTGTTCTTGTTGTTCTTGTTGTTCTTGTTGCTCTTGTTGTTCTTGTTGTTCCTGTTGTTCTTGTTCTTCTTGTTGTTGTTGTTGTTGTTCATCTTGTTGTTGTTCTTGCTGTTCGTGTTCTTGTTGCTCTTGTTGTTCTTGTTGTTCTAGTTGTTCTTGTTGTTCTTGTTGTTCTTCTTGTTCTTGTTGTTCTTGTTGTTCTTGTTGTTCTTGTTGTTCTTGTTGTTCTCGTTGTTCTTGTTGTTCTTGTTGTTCTTGTTGCTCTTGTTGTTCTTGTTGTTCCTGTTGTTCCTGTTGTTCTTGTTGTTCTTGTTGTTCTTGTCGTTCTTGTTCTTGTTGTACTTGTTGTTGTTGTTCTTGTTGTTCTGGTTGTTGTTGCTCTTGTTGTTCATGTTGCTGTTGTTCTTGTTGTTCTTCTTGTTCCTGTTGTTCTTGTTGTTCTTGTTGTTCTTGTCGTTCTTGTTCTTGTTGTACTTGTTGTTGTTGTTCTTGTTGTTCTGGTTGTTGTTGCTCTTGTTGTTCATGTTGCTGTTGTTCTTGTTGATCCTGTTGTACTTGTTCTTGTTGTTCTTGTTGTTCTTGTTGTTCTTGTTGTTCTTGTTGTTCTTGATGTTCTTGTTGTTCTTGTTGTTCTTGTTGTTCTTGTTGTTCTTGTTGTTCTTGTTGTTCTTGTTGTTCTTGTTGTTCTTGTTGTTCTTGTTGTTCTTGTTGTTCTTGTTGTTCTTGTTGTTCTTGTTGTTCTTGTTGTTCTTGTTCTTGTTGTTCTTGTTCTTGTTGTTCTTGTTTTTCTTGTTGTTCTTGTTGTTCTTGTTGTTCTTGTTGTTCTTGTTGTTCTTGTTGTTCTTGTTGTTCTTGTTGTTCTTGTTGTTCTTGTTGTTCTTGTTGTTCTTGTTGTTCTTGTTATTCTTTTTGTCCTTGTTGTTCTTGCTGTTGTTGTTCCCGTAGTTCTTGTTCTTGTTGTTCTTGTTGCTCTTGTTGTTCTTGTTGTTCCTGTTGTTCTTGTTCTAATTGTTGTTGTTGTTGTTGTTCTTGTTGTTGTTGTTGTTCTTGCTGCTTTTGTTGCTCTTGTTGTTCTCATTGTTTCCGTTATTCTCGTTGTTCTCGTTGTTCTCGTTGTTCTTGTTGTTCTTGTTGTTCTTGTTGTTCTTGTTGTTCTTGTTGTTCTTGTTGTTCTTGTTGTTCTTGTTGTTCTTGTTGTTCTTGTTCTTGTTGTTCTTGTTCTTGTTGTTCTTGTTTTTCTTGTTGTTCTTGTTGTTCTTGTTGTTCTTGTTGTTCTTGTTGTTCTTGTTGTTCTTGTTGTTCTTGTTGTTCTTGTTGTTCTTGTTGTTCTTGTTGTTCTTGTTGTTCTTGTTGTTCTTGTTGTTCTTGTTGTTCTTGTTGTTCTTGTTGTTCTTGTTGTTCTTGTTGTTCTTGTTGTTCTTGTTGTTCTTGTTGTTCTTGTTGTTCTTGTTGTTCTTGTTGTTCTTGTTGTTCTTGTTGTTCTTGTTGTTCTTGTTGTTCTTGTTGTTCTTGTTGTTCTTGTTGTTCTTGTTGTTCTTGTTGTTCTTGTTGTTCTTGTTGTTCTTGTTGTTCTTGTTGTTCTTGTTGTTCTTGTTGTTCTTGTTGTTCTTGTTGTTCTTGTTGTTCTTGTTGTTCTTGTTGTTCTTGTTGTTCTTGTTGTTCTTGTTGTTCTTGTTGTTCTTGTTGTTCTTGTTGTTCTTGTTGTTCTTGTTGTTCTTGTTGTTCTTGTTGCTCTTGTTGTTCTTGTTGTTCTTGTTGTTCTTGCTGTTGTTGTTCCTGTTGTTCCTGTACTTGTTGTTGTTGTTGTTCTTGTCGTTCTTGTTGTTCTTGTTGTTCTTATTGTTCTTGTTGTTCTTGTTGTTCTTGTTGCTTTAGTCGTTGTTGTTCCCGTTGATCTTGTTCTTGTTGCTCTTGTTGTTGTTGATCCCGTTGTTCTTGTTGTTCTTTTTGTTCTTGTTGTTCTTGTTGTTCTTGTTGTTCTTGTTGTTCTTATTGTTCTTGTTGTTCTTGTTGCTTTCGTCGTTGTTGTTCCCGTTGTTCTTGTTCTTGTTGCTCTTGTTGTTGATGTTCCCGTTGTTCTTGTTGTTGTTGTTGTTGTTCTTGTTGTTCTTGTTGTTGTTGTTGTTGTTGTTCTTGTTGTTCTTGTTGTTCTTGTTGTTCTTGTTGAACTTGCTGCTTTTGTTGCTCTTGTTGTTCTTGTTGTTCTTGTTGTTCTTGTTGCTTTTGTTGCTCTTGTTGTTCTCATTGTTTCCGTTATTCTCGTTGTTCTCGTTGTTCTCGTTGTTCTTGTTGTTCTTTTTGTTATTGTTGTCCCTGTTGTTGTTGTTGCTGTTGTTGTTCTTGTTGTTCATGTTGTTGTTGTTCTGGTTGATGTTGTTGTTCTTGTTCATGTTTTTCTTGTTGTGCTTGTTGTTCTTTTTGTTCTTGTTGTTATTGTTGCTCTTGTTGCTCTTGTTGTTCATGTTGTTCTTCTTGTACTTGTTATTCTTTTTGTCCTTGTTGTTCTTGCTGTTGTTGTTCCCGCTGTTCTTGTTCTTGTTGTTCTTGTTGCTCTTGTTGTTCTTGTTGTTCTTGTTCTTCTTGTTGTTGTTGTTGTTGTTCTTGTTGTTGTTGTTGTTGTTGTTCTTGTTGCTCTTGTTGTTCTTGTTCTTGTTGCTCTTGTTGTTCTTGTTGTTGTTGTTGTTGTTCTTGTTGCTCTTGTTGTTCTTGTTGTTCTTGTTCTTGTTGCTCTTGTTGTTCTTGTTGTTCTTGTTGTTCTTGTTGTTCTTGTTGTTCTTGTTGTTCTTGTTGTTCTTGTTGTTCTTGTTGTTCTTGTTGTTCTTGTTGTTCTTGTTGTTCTTGTTGTTCTTGTTGTTCTTGTTGTTCTTGTTGTTCTTGTTGTTCTTGTTGTTCTTGTTGTTCTTGTTGTTCTTGTTGTTCTTGTTGTTCTTGTTGTTCTTGTTGTTCTTGTTGTTCTTGTTGTTCTTGTTGTTCTTGTTGTTCTTGTTGTTCTTGTTGTTCTTGTTGTTCTTGTTGTTCTTGTTGTTCTTGTTGTTCTTGTTGTTCTTGTTGTT